>NW_027039121.1:0-47971 GCF_034236695.1 Oncorhynchus nerka | reverse complement strand
ACACTGGTTATAACTACATAACATTATATATGCGTATCTTGGCCAGTGTGCGGTTGTAAATGAGATGTTGTAAATGAGATGTTGTAAATGAGATGTTGTAAATGAGATGTTGTAAATGAGATGTTGTAAATGAGATGTTGTAAATGAGATGTTGTAAATGAGCTCCCCCATTGATCAGGTTCCCATCTATATCCTGTATATCTGAGCATTTGGATTTGACAAAGACTCAATGTTTAAGAAACATACAGATGAGCTAGTTAAAGAGCTCTGATTTAAAGTGGGCTTCTTTCTTTAAAGAAATAGATATGGCCTCTCCCTAAACAGCAGGAAGCAGATTGTACAGTCAACTGTCCTGCCAGTTCTTGACTATGGTGACACTATTTACCAGATTGTAGCAGCCACTAGCCTGGCAGTGAATGGCCATATCTACCATTAGCGCCCTTCGCTTCATCACAGACGACAGTTTTAACATGCATCACTGCTTCCTGTATCAAAAAGGTTGGCTGGTCCTCATTAAAGTCCCATAGCGTCCAATTGCAATTTAAACTACTGATCGGGGAACTACTTCCTGAGGAATGTGGATGTTTTTCTAGAATGTACGAATTGTGCAATAATTTAGTTGGTTTTGCGTCGCCTTGATTAGATTTGTGTCTTGTGAATTGTATGTGTTGTAGAGTTTGTTAAATGCTTTTGGCATCTCTAAGTGCCTATTTGAAAATAACTTCAGCTCGAGTTTCTCTCCATGTACCTCAAAGCTAAACACAAAAGTTCCATTTGATGTGAACATGTGGGAAAGAAATGAGTCTTAATAAACATGTCATAAAACACCTCTTTACTGACTCTGATGTTGTAAACCACATCTTCTAAGCTGTTATCGTTCACAGCCTGGTGATTGTGTGAGCAGCATCACTTCCCTGTGTGGGGGTTGTTTGTGAATGCTGCTGTTGTGTGTTGTAGTACCTCTATACTACTTTACGTTGTGGTATTGACCTGTGGTGCTGAATAGACAGGTCAATGGAGGCAGTGTGATGCTAACAGATTCACTTCTCTGTCTGACTGTGTGTCTGTCTCTGAGTTTAGTATGTTTGTGTAAGTAGTAACAGCGTAGTCTGTCCTCTGTGATTAAAGACTACATGATGTGTAACAGCGTAGTCTGTCCTCTGTGATTAAAGACTACATGATGTGTAACAGCGTAGTCTGTCCTCTGTGATTAAAGACTACATGATGTGTAACAGCGTAGTCTGTCCTCTGTGATTAAAGACTACATGATGTGTAACAGCGTAGTCTGTCCTCTGTGATTAAAGACCACATGATGTGTAACAGCGTAGTCTGTCCTCTGTGATTAAAGACCACATGATGTGTAACACTAGTCTGTCTGTGATTAAAGACCACATGATGTGTAACACCGTAGTCTGTCCTCTGTGATTAAAGACTACATGATGTGTAACAGCGTAGTCTGTCCTCTGTGATTAAAGACCACATGATGTGTAACAGCGTAGTCACCGTAGTCTGTCCTCTGTGATTAAAGACTACATGATGTGTAAAGTAGTCTGTCATTAAAGACGTGAGTCTAACAGTAATCCTCTGTGATTAAAGACTACATGATGTGTAACAGCGTAGTCTGTCCTCTGTGATTAAAGACCACATGATGTGTAACAGCGTAGTCTGTCCTCTGTGATTAAAGACTACATGATGTGTAACAGCGTAGTCTGTCCTCTGTGATTAAAGACCACCGTAGTCTGTCCTCTGTGATTAAAGACTACATGATGTGTAACAGCGTAGTCTGTCCTCTGTGATTAAAGACTACATGATGTGTAACAGCGTAGTCTGTCCTCTGTGATTAAAGACTACATGATGTGTAGTCTGTCCTCTGTGATTAAAGACACATGATGTGTAACAGCGTAGTCTGTCCTCTGTGATTAAAGACCACATCTGTCCTCTGTGATTAAAGACTACATGATGTGTAAAGTCTGTCCTCTGTGATTAAAGACTACATGATGTGTAACACCGTAGTCTGTCCTCTGTGATTAAAGACTACATGATGTGTAACAGCGTAGTCTGTCCTCTGTGATTAAAGACTACATGATGTGTAACAGCGTAGTCTGTCCTCTGTGATTAAAGACTACATGATGTGTAACAGCGTAGTCTGTCCTCTGTGATTAAACACTAGTCTGTCCTCTGTGATTAAAGACCACATGATGTGTAACAGCGTAGTCTGTCCTCTGTGATTAAAGACTACATGATGTGTAACAGCGTAGTCTGTCCTCTGTGATTAAAGACTACATGATGTGTAACAGCGTAGTCTGTCCTCTGTGATTAAAGACCACATGATGTGTAACAGCGTAGTCTGTCCTCTGTGATTAAAGACCACATGATGTGTAACAGCGTAGTCTGTCCTCTGTGATTAAAGACCACATGATGTGTAACACCGTAGTGATGACTGATGTGTAACAGCGTAGTCTGTCCTCTGTGATTAAAGACTACATGATGTGTAACAGCGTAGTCTGTCCTCTGTGATTAAAGACCACATGATGTGTAACACTAGTCTGTCTGTGATTAAAGACCACATGATGTGTAACACCGTAGTCTGTCCTCTGTGATTAAAGACTACATGATGTGTAACAGCGTAGTCTGTCCTCTGTGATTAAAGACTACATGATGTGTAACAGCGTAGTCTGTCCTCTGTGATTAAAGACCACATGATGTGTAACACCGTAGTCTGTCCTCTGTGATTATAGACCACGTGATGTGTAATTAAAGACACATGATGTGTAACGTAGTCTGTGATTAAAGACCTGATGTGTAACAGCGTAGTCTGATTAAAGACCACATGATGTGTAACAGCGTAGTCTGTCCTCTGTGATTAAAGACTACATGATGTGTAAAAGACCACATAGTCTGTCCTCTGTGATTAAAGACCACATGATGTGTAACAGCGTAGTCTGTCCTCTGTGATTAAAGACTACATGATGTGTAACAGCGTAGTCTGTCCTCTGTGATTAAAGACCACATGATGTGTAACACCGTCTGTCCTCTGTGATTAAAGACCACATGATGTGTAACACGTAGTCTGTCCTGATGTGATTAAAGACTACATGATGTGTAACACCGTAGTCTGTCCTCTGTGATTAAAGACCATGATGTGTAACTGTCTGTCTCTGTGATTAAAGACTACATGATGTGTAACACCGTAGTCTGTCCTCTGTGATTAAAGACCACATGATGTGTAACAGCGTAGTCTGTCCTCTGTGATTAAAGACTACATGATGTGTAACAGCGTAGTCTGTCCTCTGTGATTAAAGACCACATGATGTCCTCTGTGAACAGACTGAGTCTGTCTCCTCTGTGATTAAAGACCACATGATGTGTAACACCGTAGTCTGTCCTCTGTGATTAAAGACCACATGATGTGTAACACCGTAGTCTGTCCTCTGTGATTAAAGACTCATGATGTGTAACAGCGTAGTCTGTCTCTGTGATTAAAGACTACATGATGTGTAAAGACGTGAGTCTGTCTGTCCTCTGTGATTAAAGACCACATGATGTGTAACACCGTCTGTCCTCTGTGATTATAGACCACGTGATGTGTAACACCGTAGTCTGTCCTCTGTGATTAAAGACCACATGATGTGTAACAGCGTAGTCTGTCCTCTGTGATTAAAGACTACATGATGTGTAACAGCGTAGTCTGTCCTCTGTGATGTGTTAAAGACTACATGATGTGTAACACCGTAGTCTGTCCTCTGTGATTAAAGACCACATGATGTGTAACAGCGTAGTCTGTCCTCTGTGATTAAAGACCACATGATGTGTAACAGCGTAGTCTGTCCTCTGTGATTAAAGACTACATGATGTGTAACAGCGTAGTCTGTCCTCTGTGATTAAAGACTACATGATTAAAGACTACATGATGTGTAACAGCGTAGTCTGTCCTCTGTGATTAAAGACCACATGATGTGTAACATGATCTGTGATTAAAGACTACATGATGTGTAACACCGTAGTCTGTCCTCTGTGATTAAAGACCACATGATGTGTAACACGTAGTCTGTCCTCTGTGATTAAAGACTACATGATGTGTAAAAGACATGATGTGTACCGTAGTCTGTCCTCTGTGATTAAAGACTACATGATGTGTAACAGCGTAGTCTGTCCTCTGTGATTAAAGACCACATGATGTGTAACAGCGTAGTCTGTCCTCTGTGATTAAAGACTACATGATGTGTAACACCTGTCCTCTGTGATTAAAGACCACATGATGTGATAACACCGTGTCTGTCCTCTGTGATTAAAGACTACATGATGTGTAACAGCGTAGTCTGTCCTCTGTGATTAAAGACTACATGATGTGTAACAGCGTAGTCTGTCCTCTGTGATTAAAGACTACATGATGTGTAACACCGTGATTAAAGACCACATGATGTGTAACTGTCTGTCTCTGTGATTAAACCACATGACCACATGATGTGTAACACCGTAGTCTGTCCTCTGTGATTAAAGACTACATGATGTGTATTAAAGACACATGATGTGTAACACTGTCCTCTGTGATTAAAGACTCTGATGTGTAACTCTGTGATTAAAGACCACATGATGTGTAACAGCGTAGTCTGTGATTAAAGACCTCTGTGATTAAAGACCACATGATGTGTAACACCGTAGTCTGTCCTCTGTGATTAAAGACTACATGATGTGTAACACCGTAGTCTGTCCTCTGTGATTAAAGACTACATGATGTGTAACAGCGTAGTCTGTCCTCTGTGATTAAAGACTACATGATGTGTAACAGCGTAGTCTGTCCTCTGTGATTAAAGACCACATGATGTGTAACACCGTAGTCTGTCCTCTGTGATTAAAGACCACATGATGTGTAACAGCGTAGTCTGTCCTCTGTGATTAAAGACTACATGATGTGTAACAGCGTAGTCTGTCCTCTGTGATTAAAGACTACATGATGTGTAACACCGTAATTAAAGACCACATGATGTGTAACACGTAGTCTGTCCTCTGTGATTAAAGACTACATGATGTGTAACACCGTAGTCTGTCCTCTGTGATTAAAGACTACATGATGTGTAACACCTGTCCTCTGTGATTAAAGACTCTGTCCTCTGTGATTAAAGACTACATGATGTGTAACAGCGTAGTCTGTCCTCTGTGATTAAAGACCACATGATGTGTAACACCGTAGTCTGTCCTCTGTGATTAAAGACTACATGATGTGTAACACCGTAGTCTGTCCTCTGTGATTAAAGACCAGATGTGTAACACAGTCTGTCCTCTGATTAAAGACCACATGATGTGTAACACCGTAGTCTGTCCTCTGTGATTAAAGATTGTGTAACAGACCTCTGTGATTAAAGACCACATGATGTGTAACAGTCTGTAGACCACATGATGTGTAACTGTCCTCTGTGATTAAAGACTACATGATGTGTAACACCGTAGTCTGTCCTCTGTGATTAAAGACCACATGATGTGTAACAGCGTAGTCTGTCCTCTGTGATTAAAGACCACACATGATTAAAGACTGATGTGTAACAGCGTAGTCTGTCCTCTGTGATTAAAGACCACATGATGTGTAACACGTAATCTGTCCTCTGTGAGACTACATGATGTGTAACACCGTAGTCTGTCCTCTGTGATTAAAGACTACATGATGTGTAACACCGTAGTCTGTCCTCTGTGATTAAAGACTACATGATGTGTAACACCGTAGTCTGTCCTCTGTGATTAAAGACTACATGATGTGTAACAGCGTAGTCTGTCCTCTGTGATTAAAGACCACATGATGTGTAACAGCGTAGTCTGTCCTCTGTGATTAAAGACTACATGATGTGTAACAGCGTAGTCTGTCCTCTGTGATTAAAGACCACATGATGATGTGATTATAGACCACGTGATGTGTAACACCGTAGTCTGTCCTCTGTGATTAAAGACCACATGATGTGTAACAGCGTAGTCTGTCCTCTGTGATTAAAGACTACATGATGTGTAACAGCGTAGTCTGTCCTCTGTGATTAAAGACTACATGATGTGTAACAGCGTAGTCTGTCCTCTGTGATTAAAGACCACATGATGTGTAACACTAGTCTGTCTGTGATTAAAGACCACATGATGTGTAACACCGTAGTCTGTCCTCTGTGATTAAAGACCACATGATGTGTAACACCGTAGTCTGTCCTCTGTGATTAAAGACTAGATGATGTGTAACAGCGTAGTCTGTCCTCTGTGATTAAAGACTACATGATGTAAACACCGTAGTCTGTCCTCTGTGATTAAAGACCCCATGATGTGTAACACCGTAGTCTGTCCTCTGTGATTAAAGACTACATGATGTGTAACACCGTAGTCTGTCCTCTGTGATTAAAGACTAGATGATGTGTAACAGCGTAGTCTGTCCTCTGTGATTAAAGACCACATGATGTGTAACACTGTCAGATTGTCTTCCAAAGCAGTTCTGAACAACGTGGACCTTCCTCCTGCTGGCACATCCTTCTGGACCGACGGGACCATTTCAGATGGAGAGGTGGGATTGAGGACAGAGCCCAGAATATAATCACTTTAATGACCTGGTCCAGTTGAACTCTTGTTTGGGTCCAGGAGTTTACCACAGGAGTTTGAATAGCAGTTTCATCTTACTTTCCACGTCTTTGGTGTGAAAGAGAATGTGTTCTCAATGACTTACAGGGTTACATTTATTATATTTAACTAGGCAAGTCAGTTAAGAACAAATTCTTATTAACAATGACGGCCTACACCGGCCAAACCCGGGCGACGTGGGGCAAATTGTGCACCGCCCTATGGGACTCCCGACCACGGCCGGTTGTGATACAGTCTGGAATGGAACCAGGGTCTTAGACCATTGTGATACAGTCTGGAATGGAACCAGGGTCTTAAACCACTGTGATACAGTCTGAATGGAACCAGGGTCTTAGACCACTGTGATGGAATGGAACCAGGGTCTTAGACCACTGTGATACAGTCTGGAATGGAACCAGGGTCTTAGACCACTGTGATACAGTCTGGAATGGAACCAGGGTCTTAGACCCCTGTGATACAGTCTGGAATGGAACCAGGGTCTTAGACCACTGTGATACAGTCTGGAATGGAACCAGGGTCTTAGACCACTGTGATACAGTCTGGAATGGAACCAGGGTCTTAGACCACTGTGATATAGTCTGGAATGGAACCAGGGTCTTAGACCACTGTGATACAGTCTGGAATGGAACCAGGGTCTTAGACCACTGTGATACAGTCTGGAATAGAACCAGGGTCTTAGACCCCTGTGATACAGTCTGGAATGGAACCAGGGTCTTAGACCACTGTGATACAGTCTGAATGGAACCAGGGTCTTAGACCACTGTGATACAGTCTGGAATGGAACCAGGGTCTTAGACCACTGTGATACAGTCTGGAATGGAACCAGGGTCTTAGACCACTGTGATACAGTCTGGAATGGAACCAGGGTCTTAGACCACTGTGATACAGTCTGGAATGGAACCAGGGTCTTAGACCACTGTGATATAGTCTGGAATGGAACTAGGGTCTTAGACTACTTCGCCACAATACACATAGTTACAGTGATTTAGACACTGGTTGGATGAAAAATAATACATGAGACTTTAGTTTCCGCTGCTCGGCCCTGTCTGAATCTGAAACCTTGGTCAAGACCGTGGTCAGAACATGATGCCAGAACCCATAACTTGATCAGTCAAATTGAGTCAGGAAAATAGAAGGTTAAGGTTCTGTGGAGACAAACAGTAACTTGTTAGAGTCATGAAACCATGCCAGGTAGGAGTGTGGAGAAACAACATAGGCCCATAGGGCTCTGGTCAAAAGTAGTGCACTATATAGGGAATAGGGTGCCATTTGAGAGTCAGCCATATTTGGCCAAAACCCCATGGTTTCACTTGGCTTTTATTTCAGTTCTTGAATTTTGAACTCCTCAACACTCCAAACCATGGGCTGAACTTTTGTCAACTTCTGTAAATGGCTGTGTGTGTATTTGTACTTCTGTAAATGGCTGTGTGTGTATTTGTATTTCTGTAAATGGCTGTGTGTGTATTTGTATTTCTGTAAATGGCTGTGTGTGTCGTTGTACTTGTGTAAATGGCTGTGTGTGTAGTTGTACTTGTGTAAATGGCTGTGTGTAGTTGTACTTGTGTAAATGGCTGTGTGTGTATTTGTATTTCTGTAAATGGCTGTGTGTGTAGTTGTACTTGTGTAAATGGCTGTGTGTGTAGTTGTACTTGTGTAAATGGCTGTGTGTGTATTTGTATTTCTGTAAATGGCTGTGTGTGTAGTTGTACTTGTGTAAATGGCTGTGTGTAGTTGTACTTGTGTAAATGGCTGTGTGTAGTTGTACTTGTGTAAATGGCTGTGTGTGTGTAGTTGTACTTGTGTAAATGGCTGTGTGTGTAGTTGTACTTGTGTAAATGGCTGTGTGTAGTTGTACTTCTGTAAATGGCTGTGTGTGTGTATTTGTACTTGTGTAAATGGCTGTGTGTGTAGTTGTACTTGTGTAAATGGCTGTGTGTAGTTGTACTTGTGTAAATGGCTGAGTGTGTAGTTGTACTTGTGTAAATGGCTGTGTGTAGTTGTACTTGTGTAAATGGCTGTGTGTGTAGTTGTACTTGTGTAAATGGCTGTGTGTGTAGTTGTACTTGTGTAAATGGCTGTGTGTGTAGTTGTACTTGTGTAAATGGCTGTGTGTAGTTGTATTTCTGTAAATGGCTGTGTGTGTAGTTGTACTTGTGTAAATGGCTGTGTGTAGTTGTACTTGTGTAAATGGCTGTGTGTCGTTGTACTTGTGTAAATGGCTGTGTGTCGTTGTACTTGTGTAAATGGCTGTGTGTAGTTGTACTTGTGTAAATGGCTGTGTGTAGTTGTACTTGTAGTACACTATGTTTGATCACTTTCATCACCTTTCATCGAAATGAAAGGTACAAACTTCCGGCGTACCTAATCTCAAAAACAAAGACATATGGCTACAGTAGACCCCCCATGTTCTGCTTTCTATACCCCTCTCTGTCCCTCTCCCTCTCCCTCTCTCTCTCTCTCTCTCTCTCTCTCTCTCTCTCTCTCTCTCATTTTCTCTCTCCCTTGCTCTCTCTCTCTCGCTCTCTCTCTATTTCTCTCTCTCTCGCTTGCTCCCTCGCTCTCTCTCTCTCCTTTCCTACCCTGGCTATCCCTCCGTTATTCATGCTCTGAGGGTAACCTCAGTCAGGGAATCACAAGACTGTTTTGGAGGGAGGCGGCTTTGTCACCTGACGTTGAGCTGAGACTCCAGCAGCCTCTGATCAGTACTGTTTCCTCCACTAACACCCAACCTCCTGTGTGGACAGATGGTAGAGAGTGGTGCTTACACCACCAGGGTTCTGGATCAGATGGTAGAGAGTGGTGCTTACACCACCAGGGTTCTGGATCAGATGGTAGGGAGTGGTGCTTACACCACCAGGGTTGTGGATCAGATGGTAGAGAGTGGTGCTTACACCACCAGGGTTCTGGATCAGATGGTAGAGAGTGGTGCTTACACCACCAGGGTTGTGGATCAGATGGTAGAGAGTGGTGCTTACACCACCAGGGTTGTGGATCAGATGGTAGAGAGTGGTGCTTACACCACCAGGGTTGTGGGTCAGATGGTAGAGAGTGGTGCTTACACCACCAGGGTTGTGGGTCAGATGGTAGAGAGTGGTGCTTACACCACCAGGGTTGTGGGTCAGATGGTAGAGAGTGGTGCTTACACCACCAGGGTTGTGGGTCAGATGGTAGAGAGTGGTGCTTACACCACCAGGGTTGTGGATCAGATGGTAGAGAGTGGTGCTTACACCACCAGGGTTGTGGATCAGATGGTAGAGAGTGGTGCTTACACCACCAGGGTTGTGGATCAGATGGTAGAGAGTGGTGCTTACACCACCAGGGTTGTGGATCAGATGGTAGAGAGTGGTGCTTACACCAACAGGGTTGTGGATCAGATGGTAGAGAGTGGTGCTTACACCACCAGGGTTGTGGATCAGATGGTAGAGAGTGGTGCTTACACCACCAGGGTTGTGGGTCAGATGGTAGAGAGTGGTGCTTACACCACCAGGGTTGTGGGTCAGATGGTAGAGGGTGGTGCTTACACCACCAGGGTTGTGGGTCAGATGGTAGAGAGTGGTGCTTACACCACCAGGGTTGTGGGTCAGAGACCCGGGGCCACCCATATGTAAAATGGATGCATGTTGGCGAGCATGACTGTAAGTTGCTTTGGATAAAAGTGTCTGTTGAATGACACATGTTAATAGTATTAGTCCAATAGACCCCAGGTATCTCTTAAACCACCAACACCAGGTCATGTTCATTAGACCCCAGGTATCTCTTAAACCAGCAACACCAGGTATCTCTTAAACCAGCAACACCAGGTCATATTCATTAGACCCCAGGTATCTCTTAAACCACCAACACCAGGTATCTCTTAAACCACCAACACCAGGTCATATTCATTAGACCCCAGGCATCTCTTAAACCAGCAACACCAGGTCATGTTCATTAAACACCAAACTGATAACACAGAGAAGGAATACCAAGACTTGTCCAATGAGAAACATTCATGTTCATTTTTGTATTTTTAATACGTTGTACCCTACTGAATACGATCCTGGGGTGTATTCAGCGAGCCACCCCCTCCCCCCAGCTCTCTCTCTATCTATCTCTCTCTGTCTCTCTTTCTGTCTCTGTCTCTATCTCTCTCCCCTCCCCCATCTCTCTCTCCCTCCCCTTCTCTCTCTCCCTATCTCTGGCTTCACACAGAGACCTGCTAGTGATGATGACTGATGAAACCAATGTGACTTTTGACCCAGTATATCTTTTCATATTAGACTCACTTGATTCCAGTGTCTTCCTTTCCGTCAGAGTGGGGTCACTCTACACAGTAACCAATCACAGGGCTTGTATCAACTCAGGACAAGACATGATAATAAATGCTGGTTGTCTGAAGAAATGGTGCTTTGCAAATAAGTTCTCTCCGTGTGGAAGTTGTATTATTCCTGTTATTAGTCAATAATAAATGTATTATAACATGCTCATCTCTCTGTTTCTCCTCCCTCCCTCCCTCCCTCCCTCCCTCCCTCCCTCCCTCCCTCCCTCCCTCCCCCAGTCTCTGGTCTTCCTAGCCTGTATATCAGCTGCTGGACTAGTCCTGAGCCTCCTGCTGCTGTCTGTCTACCTGACCAGTGTGTGCTGCTGCAGGAAGGAGGAGGAGGAGGAGACCAAGAGGCCTGACTCCTGCTGTGTCTCCTGGACCGCTGTCATCACTGGGCTCATCCTATGGTGAGTAGTACCACTGTAGCTGATTGTATCTAACAGTACTGTACTACAGTAGTAGTGTTACTGGGACCTTTCTTCAGTCTGTCCCCGGTGAGGTTCATCCTATGGTGAGTAGTACCACTGTAGCTGATTGTATCTAACAGTACTGTACTACAGTAGTAGTGTTACTGGGACCTTTCTTCAGTCTGTCCCGGGTGAGGTTCATCCTATGGTGAGAGGTGTTGTCTTATATTACAGAATTACAAGCCAAGGTCTTTTAAGGCAGAATGCAAGGCACAGACGTTCGCTTCACCTAGCCAAGTTCCACTAGAAACAAACCAAATCTAGTATGTGGGGCTCCTTTAGTGTCTCGATCAGGGTTCTACAACTCTGGTTCTGTGATAGTGATGTACCACAGCTGGTATAGCTAATCAAGGTCCTGGCCAGTAGGTAATTAGTCAAATAAAGTGTTTAGGGTTGGAGTGAAACTCCAGGAGGGTAATTGGACAACCCTAGACCGCCCTTCTGTGTTCTTGGAAAAGGCTTTGATGTGATCTTTGACATTCAGGAGTTGACCTCTGACCTCATTAACTCACACACACAGGCTGACGTGCTGAAGAGACCAGATGGTCACTTTGGCCTGATCCACTTTGACACCGGATGTTGTAGACTGAGGTCACTGTGACTAACCATGTTCCCTGATGACAGTCCTGCTCTCATTGTGTCTAAAGCAGACTACACTATGCACTGTCTACCCTACACTATCACTAGACTACATTACCCAAAACTATCTATTCACATGTCCTGGGTGTGCACAGCACAGTGTCCATTGATGCGTTATCCTTTGTCCTCTGAGATTGTAGTTTGCAACATTCACAATGTGCAGTTGTGCATTGTCTCACTGCCACAAGCACAAAGTCCCTTTTTGGATCTGTATGTTGGGCTGCCCACCTCATCACTATAGGATCTGCCCACCTCATCACTATAGGACCTGCCCACCTCATCACTATAGGACCTGCCCACCTCATCACTATAGGACCTGCCCACCTCATCACTATAGGACCTGCCCACCTCATCACTATAGGATCTGCCCACCTCATCACTATAGGACCTGCCCACCTCATCACTATAGGACCTGCCCACCTCATCACTATAGGACCTGCCCACCTCATCACTATAGGACCTGCCCACCTCATCACTAAAGGACCTGCCCACCTCATCACTATAGGACCTGCCCACCTCATCACTATAGGACCTGCCCACCTCATCACTATAGGACCTGCCCACCTCATCACTATAGGACCTGCCCACCTCATCACTAAAGGACCTGCCCACCTCATCACTATAGTACCTGTAGGGCTTCCCACCTCATCACTATAGGACCTGCCCACCTCATCACTATAGGACCTGCCCACCTCATCACTATAGGACCTGTTGGGCTGCCCACCTCATCACTATAGGACCTGTTGGGCTGCCCACCTCATCACTATAGGACCTGCCCACATCATCACTATAGTACCTGTAGGGCTGCCCACCTCATCACTATAGGACCTGTTGGGCTGCCCACCTCATCACTATAGGACCTGTTGGGCTGCCCACCTCATCACTATAGGACCTGTTGGGCTGCCCACCTCATCACTATAGGACCTGTAGGGCTGCCCACCTCATCACTATAAGACCTATAGGGCTGCCCACCTCATCACTATAGGACCTGTAGGGCTGCCCACCTCATCACTATAGGACCTGTTGGGCTGCCCACCTCATCACTATAGGACCTGTTGGGCTGCCCACCTCATCACTATAGGACCTGTAGGGCTGCCCACCTCATCACTATAGGACCTGCCCACCTCATCACTATAGTACCTGTAGGGCTGCCCACCTCATCACTATAGGACCTGTAGGGCTGCCCACCTCATCACTATAGGACCTGTTGGGCTGCCCACCTCATCACTATAGGACCTGTAGGGCTGCCCACCTCATCACTATAGGACCTGCCCACCTCATCACTATAGTACCTGTAGGGCTGCCCACCTCATCACTATAGGACCTGTAGGGCTGCCCACCTCATCACTATAGGACCTGCCCACCTCATCACTATAGGACCTGCCCACCTCATCACTATAGTACCTGTAGGGCTGCCCACCTCATCACTATAGGACCTGTAGGGCTGCCCACCTCATCACTATAGTACCTGTAGGGCTGCCCACCCATCACTATAGGGCTGGGCCCACCTCATCACTATAGGACCTGTAGGGCTGCCCACCTCATCACTATAGGACCTGCCCACCTCATCACTATAGTACCTGTTGGGCTGCCCACCTCATCACTATAGGACCTGCTGCCCACCTCATCACTATAGGAGTTGGGCTGCCCACCTCATCACTATAGGCTGCCCATCACCCTCATCACTATAGTACCTGTAGGGCTGCCCACCTCATCACTATAGGACCTGTAGGGCTGCCCACCTCATCACTATCGGACCTGCCCACCTCATCACTATAGGACCTGCCCACCTCATCACTATAGTACCTGTAGGGCTGCCCACCTCATCACTATAGGACCTGTAGGGCTGCCCACCTCATCATTATAGGACCTGCCCACCTCATCACTATAGTACCTGTAGGGCTGCCCACCTCATCACTATAGGACCTGTAGGGCTGCCCACCTCATCACTATAGGACGTATAGGGCTGCCCACCTCATCACTATAGGACCTGTAGGGCTGCCCACCTCATCACTATAGGACCTGTTGGGCTGCCCACCTCATCACTATAGGACCTGCAGGGCTTGAAAGAGAACAACACATGATTCCTCCTCCGAATGAAAGAGAACAACAAATGATTCCTCCTCCCAATGAAAGAGAACAACAAATGATTCCTCCTCCCAATGAAAGAGAGCAACAAATGATTCCTCCTACCAATGAAATAGAACATCAAATTATTCCCCCTCGCCAAAGTGCTTGATTGAGTTGGCACTGTGAAGAGCTTAATCTTGTGACAGAGCTCTAAGTGCTGAGGGTAATTGAGTTAGTTAGCTGATAACATTCCAGGGAGGGGGGCAAGCCCAGCTCTGATTGGTCTCTCTTACACCAAACCTGGTGTGGTGCTAAGTGCTATGGCATGATGCTGTTCAGCCTGAACAAGGAGCGCTGTGTAAACTCTTGAATGTCTGGGCTCTGAACGGCTCTCTGTTTCCCATAGAAACGTCACTCCATTAACATTTTAAAGCTCACACAATTCAGCAACCTACCCCCCTGTAGGAAATACTATCTTAGTATTATGATATGAAATGTGTTAACCCTTCACTGTCTGGGGCCAGACTGCAAACGTGACTTTGTGTTCACAGAGCATTCAGCTTACTACCCATATATGAAATACTATCTTATCTCATTTTGAAAAGCATAATAAAATGTTTATTTAACCAACAAGGGCTGCGTGAAACCTTTTCTGTCTGGGTTCTGGTTGGCTTTCACCTTTCCTCAGTACAGCTGGTCTAGTAAAACCTCTACTATTGTGGTGATATAACTAAACAGGCTCACAGCTTTCAGTTAACTACTCCTGTAGGAAATAAAATACAACTATAATATTTGTGCCTGGACTTTTGGGCGAATATCAGTTTCCCTTTTCTACAGCCAAGCCAACCTGGAACCTTGGTCATGTAACTTTGGGAATGGCCAAGCCAACCTGGAACCTTGGTCATGTAACTTTGGGAATGGCCAAGCCAACCTGGAACCTTGGTCATGTAACTCTGGGAATGGCCAAGCCAACCTGGAACCTTGGTCATGTAACTTTGGGAATGGCCAAGCCAACCTGGAACCTTGGTCATGTAACTTTGGGAATGGCCAAGCCAACCTGGAACCTTGGTCATGTAACTTTGAGAATGGCCAAGCCAACCTGGAACATTGGTCATGTAACTTTGGGAATGGCCAAGCCAACCTGGAACCTTGGTCATGTAACTTTGGGAATGGCCAAGCCAACCTGGAACCTTGGTCATGTAACTTTGGGAATGGCCAAGCCAACCTGGAACCTTGGTCATGTAACTTTGGGAATGGCCAAGCCAACCTGGAACATTGGTCATGTAACTTTGGGAATGGCCAAGCCAACCTGGAACCTTGGTCATGTAACTTTGGGAATGGCCAAGCCAACCTGGAACCTTGGTCATGTAACTTTGGGAATGGCCAAGCCAACCTGGAACCTTGGTCATGTAACTTTGGGAATGGCCAAGCCAACCTGGAACCTTGGTCATGTAACTTTGTGAATGGACAAGCCAACCTGGAACCTTGGTCATGTAACTTTGGGAATGGCCAAGCCAACCTGGAACCTTGGTCATGTAACTTTGGGAATGGCCAAGCCAACCTGGAACCTTGGTCATGTAACTTTGGGAATGGACAAGCCAACCTGGAACCTTGGTCATGTAACTTTGGAATGGCCAAGCCAACCTGGAACCTTGGTCATGTAACTTTGGGAATGGCCAAGCCAACCTGGAACCTTGGTCATGTAACTTTGGGAATGGCCAAGCCAACCTGGAACCTTGGTCATGTAACTTTGGGAATGGCCAAGCCAACCTGGAACCTTGGTCATGTAACTTTGGGAATGGCCAAGCCAACCTGGAACCTTGGTCATGTAACTTTGGGAATGGCCAAGCCAACCTGGAACCTTGGTCATGTAACTTTGGGAATGGCCAAGCCAACCTGGAACATTGGTCATGTAACTTTGGGAATGGCCAAGCCAACCTGGAGCCTTGGTCATGTAACTTTGGGAATGGCCAAGCCAACCTGGAACCTTGATCATGTAACTTTGGGAATGGCCAAGCCAACCTGGAACCTTGGTCATGTAACTTTGGAAATGGCCAAGCCAACCTGGAACCTTGGTCATGTAACTTTGTGAATGGACAAGCCAACCTGGAACCTTGGTCATGTAACTTTGGGAATGGCCAAGCCAACCTGGAACCTTGGTCATGTAACTTTGGGAATGGCCAAGCCAACCTGGAACCTTGGTCATGTAACTTTGGGAATGGACAAGCCAACCTGGAACCTTGGTCATGTAACTTTGGGAATGGCCAAGCCAACCTGGAACCTTGGTCATGTAACTTTGGGAATGGCCAAGCCAACCTGGAACCTTGGTCATGTAACTTTGGGAATGGCCAAGCCAACCTGGAACCTTGGTCATGTAACTTTGGGAATGGCCAAGCCAACCTGGAACCTTGGTCATGTAACTTTGGAAATGGCCAAGCCAACCTGGAACCTTGGTCATGTAACTTTGTGAATGGACAAGCCAACCTGGAACCTTGGTCATGTAACTTTGGGAATGGCCAAGCCAACCTGGAACCTTGGTCATGTAACTTTGGGAATGGCCAAGCCAACCTGGAACCTTGGTCATGTAACTTTGGGAATGGACAAGCCAACCTGGAACCTTGGTCATGTAACTTTGGGAATGGCCAAGCCAACCTGGAACCTTGGTCATGTAACTTTGGGAATGGCCAAGCCAACCTGGAACCTTGGTCATGTAACTTTGGGAATGGCCAAGCCAACCTGGAACCTTGGTCATGTAACTTTGGGAATGGCCAAGCCAACCTGGAACCTTGGTCATGTAACTTTGGGAATGGCCAAGCCAACCTGGAACCTTGGTCATGTAACTTTGGGAATGGCCAAGCCAACCTGGAACCTTGGTCATGTAACTTTGGGAATGGACAAGCCAACCTGGAACCTTGGTCATGTAACTTTGGGAATGGCCAAGCCAACCTGGAACCTTGGTCATGTAACTTTGGGAATGGCCAAGCCAACCTGGAACCTTGGTCATGTAACTTTGGGAATGGCCAAGCCAACCTGGAACCTTGGTCATGTAACTTTGGGAATGGCCAAGCCAACCTGGAACCCTGGTCATGTAACTTTGGGAATGGCCAAGCCAACCTGGAACCTTGGTCATGTAACTTTGGGAATGGCCAAGCCAACCTGGAACCTTGGTCATGTAACTTTGGGAATGGCCAAGCCAACCTGGAACCTTGGTCATGTAACTTTGGGAATGGACAAGCCAACCTGGAACCTTGGTCATGTAACTTTGGGAATGGCCAAGCCAACCTGGAACCTTGGTCATGTAACTTTGGGAATGGCCAAGCCAACCTGGAACCTTGGTCATGTAACTTTGGGAATGGCCAAGCCAACCTGGAACCTTGGTCATGTAACTTTGGGAATGGCCAAGCCAACCTGGAACCTTGGTCATGTAACTTTGGGAATGGCCAAGCCAAGCTGGAACCTTGGTCATGTAACTTTGGGAATGGCCAAGCCAACCTGGAACCTTGGTCATGTAACTTTGGGAATGGCCAAGCCAAGCTGGAACATTGGTCATGTAACTTTGGGAATGGCCAAGCCAACCTGGAACATTGGTCATGTAACTCTGGGAATGGACAAGCCAACCTGGAACCTTGGTCATGTAACTTTGGAAATGGCCAAGCCAAGCTGGAACCTTGGTCATGTAACTTTGGGAATGGCCAAGCCAACCTGGAACCTTGGTCATGTAACTTTGGGAATGGCCAAGCCAAGCTGGAACCTTGGTCATGTAACTTTGGGAATGGCCAAGCCAACCTGGAACCTTGGTCATGTAACTTTGGGAATGGACAAGCCAACCTGGAACCTTGGTCATGTAACTCTGGGAATGGCCAAGCCAACCTGGAACCCTGGTCATGTAACTCTGGGAATGGCCAAGCCAACCTGGAACCCTGGTCATGTAACTCTGGGAATGGCCAAGCCAACCTGGAACCTTGGTCATGTAACTCTGGGAATGGCCAAGCCAACCTGGAACCTTGGTCATGTAACTCTGGGAATGGCCAAGCCAACCTGGAACCTTGGTCATGTAACTCTGGGAATGGCCAAGCCAACCTGGAACCTTGGTCATGTAACTCTGGGAATGGCCAAGCCAACCTGGAACCTTGGTCATGTAACTCTGGGAATGGCCAAGCCAACCTGGAACCTTGGTCATGTAACTCTGGGAATGGCCAAGCCAACCTGGAACCTTGGTCATGTAACTCTGGGAATGGCCAAGCCAACCTGGAACCCTGGTCATGTAACTCTGGGAATGGCCAAGCCAACCTGGAACCTTGGTCATGTAACTCTGGGAATGGCCAAGCCAACCTGGAACCTTGGTCATGTAACTCTGGGAATGGCCAAGCCAACCTGGAACCTTGGTCATGTAACTCTGGGAATGGCCAAGCCAACCTGGAACCTTGGTCATGTAACTCTGGGAATGGCCAAGCCAACCTGGAACCCTGGTCATGTAACTCTGGGAATGGCCAAGCCAACCTGGAACCTTGGTCAATGGGAATGGCCAAGCCAACCTGGAACCTTGGTCATGTAACTCTGGGAATGGCCAAGCCAACCTGGAACCCTGGTCATGTAACTCTGGGAATGGCCAAGCCAACCTGGAACCCTGGTCATGTAACTCTGGGAATGGCCAAGCCAACCTGGAACCTTGGTCATGTAACTTTGGGAATGTGTTTTATGGTGTTTATGTAAGTAAGCATTTCACTGTGAATTCTACACCTGTTGTATTCGGCGCATGTGACCAATACAATTTGATTTGGTTTCTGTAATTGTCCATGTGGTTGCTGTAACAGGGGAAAAGCCTAGTGACACTAACACATTAATGACCTCCGTCCTCCACCTCTCAGCTACTCACCTTCTCCACAAGAGCCTTAGTGACTGGATGCTCTGTCCTGGTCTTAAATTAGGTCCTGTTCTTGTTAATGTGATTTGGGAATGTGGTTTGGTTTCCTGTACAAGGTTATTTTCAGATGTGGTCTTCCATAAATCAACAAGCTCAATAACAGTCGTTTGTCTGATGTAGCTCCTCTCATCTGGTGGCTGAGTTGTTGGACAGCAGACTTCTACTGAAAGATGTTTCAACGTTGACTTGGAGGGAAACGGTGTCCTTGATTCGCTATAGCTAGTAGGGTTTAGTGCTGGGCTGGAACAAAAGTGTGCAATGCCCGTTGCAGCCCCCAGGACTAGTGTCCACTGATAGCCGGTTGTTTTTATGTTGTCTAATGGTTTTATTATAACCCGAAGACTTTAATCCAATAGCCTGGCTTTTTATTTCTCTGTCCTTTGTGTTATGAGTCACAGGGTTTTAATGATTGGATGATGTCATTGGGCAGTTTCATGTTATATCACATGTTATTCTATTCTATTACCTTCTCTAATTGGAATATATCATTCTGATTAACTTGGACTGTTGTATCATTCAACCAGGCCTAACATGTTAGATGGTATGGGTGGAGGTAGTGTTGTATCATTCAACCAGGCCTAACATGTTAGATGGTATGGGTGGAGGTAGTGTTGTATCATTCAACCAGGCCTAACATGTTAGATGGTATGGGTGGAGGTAGTGTTGTATCACTCAACCAGGCCTAACATGTTAGATGGTATGGGTGGAGGTAGTGTTGTATCATTCAACCAGGCCTAACATGTTAGATGGTATGGGTGGAGGTAGTGTTGTATCATTCAACCAGGCCTAACATGTTAGATGGTATGGTGGAGGTAGTGTTGTATCATTCAACCAGGCCTAACATGTTAGATGGTATGGGTGGAGGTAGTGTTGTATCATTCAACCAGGCCTAACATGTTAGATGGTATGGGTGGAGGTAGTGTTGTATCATTCAACCAGGCCTAACATGTTAGATGGTATGGGTGGAGGTAGTGTTGTATCATTCAACCAGGCCTAACATGTTAGATGGTGGAGGTAGTGGGCCTAACATGTTAGAGGTATGTGTTGTATCATTCAACCAGGCCTAACATGTTAGATGGTATGGGTGGAGGTAGTGTTGTATCATTCAACCAGGCCTAACATGTTAGATGGTATGGGTGGAGGTAGTGTTGTATCATTCAACCAGGCCTAACATGTTAGATGGTATGGGTGGAGGTAGTGACTGTTGTATCATTCAACCAGGCCTAACATGTTAGATGGTATGGGTGGAGGTAGTGTGTGTATCATTCAACCAGGCCTAACATGTTAGATGGTATGGGTGGAGTTGTAGTGTTGTATCATTCAACCAGGCCTAACATGTTAGATGGTATGGGCGGAGGTAGTGACTGTATCATTCAACCAGGCCTAACATGTTAGATGGTATGGGTGGAGGTAGTGTTGTATCATTCAACCAGGCCTAACATGTTAGATGGTATGGGTGGAGGTAGTGACTGTTGTATCATTCAACCAGGCCTAACATGTTAGATGGTATGGGTGGAGGTAGTGACTGTTGTATCACTCAACCAGGCCTAACATGTTAGATGGTATGGGTGGAGGTAGTGTTGTATCATTCAACCAGGCCTAACATGTTAGATGGTATGGGTGGAGGTGTGTTGTATCATTCAACCAGGCCTAACATGTTAGATGGTGGGTGGAGGTATCATTCAACCAGGCCTAACATGTTAGATGGTATGGGTGGAGGTAGTGTTGTATCATTCAACCAGGCCTAACATGTTAGATGGTATGGGTGGAGGTAGTGTTGTATCATTCAACCAGGCCTAACATGTTAGATGGTATGGGTGGAGGTAGTGTTGTATCATTCAACCAGGCCTAACATGTTAGATGGTATGGGTGGAGGTAGTGTTGTATCATTCAACCAGGCCTAACATGTTAGATGGTATGGGTGGAGGTAGTGTTGTATCATTCAACCAGGCCTAACATGTTAGATGGTATGGGTGGAGGTAGTGTTGTATCATTCAACCAGGCCTAACATGTTAGATGGTATGGGTGGAGGTAGTGTTGTATCATTCAACCAGGCCTAACATGTTAGATGGTATGGGTGGAGGTAGTGTTGTATCATTCAACCAGGCCTAACATGTTAGATGGTATGGGTGGAGGTAGTGTTGTATCATTCAACCAGGCCTAACATGTTAGATGGTATGGGTGGAGGTAGTGACTGTTGTATCATTCAACCAGGCCTAACATGTTAGATGGTATGGGTGGAGGTAGTGTTGTATCATTCAACCAGGCCTAACATGTTAGATGGTATGGGTGGAGGTAGTGTTGTATCATTCAACCAGGCCTAACATGTTAGATGGTATGGGTGTTAGAGGTAGTGAGTGTTGTATCATTCAACCAGGCCTAACATGTTAGATGGTATGGGTGGAGGTAGTCATTCAACCAGGCCTAACATGTTAGATATCATTCAACCAGGCCTAACATGTTAGATGGTATGGGTGGAGGTAGTGTTGTATCATTCAACCAGGCCTAACATGTTAGATGGTATGGGTGGAGGTAGTGTTGTATCATTCAACCAGGCCTAACATGTTAGATGGTATGGGTGGAGGTAGTGTTGTATCATTCAACCAGGCCTAACATGTTAGATGGTATGGGTGGAGGTAGTGTTGTATCATTCAACCAGGCCTAACATGTTAGATGGTATGTGGTGGAACATGGTAGTGTTGTATCATTCAACCAGGCCTAACATGTTAGATGGTATGGGTGGAGGTAGTGTTGTATCATTCAACCAGGCCTAACATGTTAGATGGTATGGGTGGAGGTAGTGTTGTATCATTCAACCAGGCCTAACATGTTAGATGGTATGGGTGGAGGTAGTGTTGTATCATTCAACCAGGCCTAACATGTTAGATGGTATGGGTGGAGGTAGTGTTGTATCATTCAACCAGGCCTAACATGTTAGATGGTATGGGTGGAGGCCTAACATGTAGTGTTGTATCATTCAACCAGGCCTAACATGTTAGATGGTATGGGTGGAGGTAGTGTTGTATCATTCAACCAGGCCTAACATGTTAGATGGTATGGGTGGAGGTAGTGTTGTATCATTCAACCAGGCCTAACATGTTAGATGGTATGGGTGGAGGTAGTGTTGTATCATTCAACCAGGCCTAACATGTTAGATGGTATGGGTGGAGGTAGTGTTGTATCATTCAACCAGGCCTAACATGTTAGATGGTATGGGTGGAGGTAGTGTTGTATCATTCAACCAGGCCTAACATGTTAGATGGTATGGGTGGAGGTAGTGTTGTATCATTCAACCAGGCCTAACATGTTAGATGGTATGGGTGGAGGTAGTGTTGTATCATTCAACCAGGCCTAACATGTTAGATGGTATGGGTGGAGGTAGTGTTGTATCATTCAACCAGGCCTAACATGTTAGATGGTATGGGTGGAGGTAGTGTTGTATCATTCAACCAGGCCTAACATGTTAGATGGTATGGGTGGAGGTAGTGTTGTATCATTCAACCAGGCCTAACATGTTAGATGGTATGGGTGGAGGTAGTGTTGTATCATTCAACCAGGCCTAACATGTTAGATGGTATGGGTGGAGGTAGTGTTGTATCATTCAACCAGGCCTAACATGTTAGATGGTATGGGTGGAGGTAGTGTTGTATCATTCAAGGCCAGGATGGTATGGGTGGAGGTAACATGTTAGATGGTATGGGTGGAGGTAGTGTTGTATCATTCAACCAGGCCTAACATGTTAGATGGTATGGGTGGAGGTAGTGTTGTATCATTCAACCAGGCCTAACATGTTAGATGGTATGGGTGGAGGTAGTGTTGTATCATTCAACCAGGCCTAACATGTTAGATGGTATGGGTGGAGGTAGTGTTGTATCATTCAACCAGGCCTAACATGTTAGATGGTATGGGTGGAGGTAGTGTTGTATCATTCAACCAGGCCTAACATGTTAGATGGTATGGGTGGAGGTAGTGTTGTATCATTCAACCAGGCCTAACATGTTAGATGGTATGGGTGGAGGTAGTGTTGTATCATTCAACCAGGCCTAACATGTTAGATGGTATGGGTGGAGGTAGTGTTGTATCATTCAACCAGGCCTAACATGTTAGATGGTATGGGTGGAGGTAGTGTTGTATCATTCAACCAGGCCTAACATGTTAGATGGTATGGGTGGAGGTAGTGTTGTATCATTCAACCAGGCCTAACATGTTAGATGGTATGGGTGGAGGTAGTGTTGTATCATTCAACCAGGCCTAACATGTTAGATGGTATGGGTGGAGGTAGTGTTGTATCATTCAACCAGGCCTAACATGTTAGATGGTATGGGTGGAGGTAGTGTTGTATCATTCAACCAGGCCTAACCTGTTAGATGGTATGGGTGGAGGTAGTGTTGTATCATTCAACCAGGCCTAACATGTTAGATGGTATGGGTGGAGGTAGTGTTGTATCATTCAACCAGGCCTAACATGTTAGATGGTATGGGTGGAGGTAGTGTTGTATCATTCAACCAGGCCTAACATGTTAGATGGTATGGGTGGAGGTAGTGTTGTATCATTCAACCAGGCCTAACATGTTAGATGGTATGGGTGGAGGTAGTGTTGTATCATTCAACCAGGCCTAACATGTTAGATGGTATGGGTGGAGGTAGTGTTGTATCATTCAACCAGGCCTAACATGTTAGATGGTATGGGTGGAGGTAGTGTTGTATCATTCAACCAGGCCTAACATGTTAGATGGTATGGGTGGAGGTAGTGTTGTATCATTCAACCAGGCCTAACATGTTAGATGGTATGGGTGGAGGTAGTGTTGTATCATTCAACCAGGCCTAACATGTTAGATGGTATGGGTGGAGGTAGTGTTGTATCATTCAACCAGGCCTAACATGTTAGATGGTATGGGTGGAGGTAGTGTTGTATCATTCAACCAGGCCTAACATGTTAGATGGTATGGGTGGAGGTAGTGTTGTATCATTCAACCAGGCCTAACCTGTTAGATGGTATGGGTGGAGGTAGTGTTGTATCATTCAACCAGGCCTAACATGTTAGATGGTATGGGTGGAGGTAGTGTTGTATCATTCAACCAGGCCTAACATGTTAGATGGTATGGGTGGAGGTAGTGTTGTATCATTCAACCAGGCCTAACCTGTTAGATGGTATGGGTGGAGGTAGTGTTGTATCATTCAACCAGGCCTAACCTGTTAGATGGTATGGGTGGAGGTAGTGCCTGTTGGATCTGTAAGGGAATTCAGCCCTATGTTTATACAAGTGACCACAGGAAACCTCTTTGATCAGAGGTTAGTTTGTTTAATAAGGATTGAGACCCGGAGTTTACACTTACAGCAATTTACAAACAAGACACTGAGTTCTCAAGATGGTGTTGCCCCTTAACTTTAATACAACATAAACTCATAAATAATAGTTGCTAATACATAAGATGTTTCTGCTAGGCGGAGTTCAGGTTATTATTATTATCCCAATCCTTCTTCCTCCTATTGCTATCATGTGCTAGCAGAAGTAAGACTGGAACATAGCATCAACAGGAACTGAAAATATAGTTTCAACAAGCAGGCATATGACTTTTGTACAGTTGACCTCTTCATGCACTTGCAAAGTCTACCACTGATTCTTAATCTCAAACTGAAGGAAAACATGAATCATTGTACTTTTGTAATCACAGGTAGAATTGTAATGTACAGATATTATGACATTTCTTTCAGATGATTCAACCAGGCCTAACATGTTAGATGGTATGGGTGGAGGTAGTGACTGTTGTATCATTGAGTCAGAGGATGTGAGTGGAGTGGAGCTGGAGACAGGAGTGGAGTGGAGCGAAGAGTGGAGTGAAGTGGAGCGAAGAGTGGAGTGAGGAGCGGAGCTGGAGAGAGGAGTGGAGTGAGGAGCGGAGCTGGAGAGAGGAGTGGAGCTGGAGTGAGGAGTGGAGTGGAGCTGGAGAGAGGAGTGGAGCTGGAGTGGAGCTGGAGAGAGGAGTGGAGTGGAGCTGGAGTGAGGAGTGGAGCTGAAGTGGAGCTGGAGAGAGGAGTGGAGTGGAGCTGGAGTGAAGAGTGGAGCTGAAGTGAGGAGTGGAGCTGAAGTGGAGCTGGAGAGAGGAGTGGAGCTGAAGTGGAGCTGGAGAGAGGAGTGGAGCTGGAGAGAGGAGTGGAGTGGAGCTGGAGAGAGGAGTGGAGCTGAAGTGGAGCTGGAGAGAGGAGTGGAGCTGAAGTGGAGCTGGAGAGAGGAGTGGAGTGGAGCTGGAGAGAGGAGTGGAGTGGAGCTGGAGTGAGGAGTGGAGCTGAAGTGGAGCTGGAGAGAGGAGTGGAGCTGAAGTGGAGCTGGAGAGAGGAGTGGAGCTGAAGTGGAGCTGGAGAGAGGAGTGGAGTGGAGCTGGAGAGAGGAGTGGAGCTGAAGTGGAGCTGGAGAGAGGAGTGGAGCTGAAGTGGAGCTGGAGAGAGGAGTGGAGCTGAAGTGGAGCTGGAGAGAGGAGTGGAGCTGAAGTGGAGCTGGAGAGAGGAGTGGAGTGGAGCTGGAGTGAGGAGCGGAGCTGGAATGGAGCGGAGCGTGCCCAATTTGACTGGTGTGCAGAGCTCTTCTCCTCCGCTCCATTACCGCTCCAGTAGCGCTCAGTTCACCAGCTCAGGGCATGTCCGGCCCAGCATGCATTTGCGTGCTGCTACCTATAGCTCCTTGCTTTAGCTACTGTCATGGAGTTCACTAAATATGTTCATAAAGAAACTGGTAAACACACAGGTGTGAAATCAAGATGACTTACACAGATGAGGAGGACCAAGAGAGGGAGTGAGGGAATGTAGTGTTGTCACGGATCCCTCCAGAACTTTCATTACACACACCTGTCCCCTATTCCCACTGATTGTACTTGTATATATGTGCCCTTTGGTTTCCATTGGGCGGTAGATTATTGTTACTATGTCTGTTGGTGTGTGTGAGTGCCTGTGCTGTGTGTTTTGTCTTTTGTGCCCTTGTGGATTGCGCAGATGATTACGTGTCTCGTCCCGTGTGTTCATCATTGTGCGCGTGTTATTTATTCGAGGTACTCCTCGCTCTTTTGTTTTGGGTTTCTACCCTGTGTTTTGTTACATGTTTGTTTGGTCTTCGTTCCCGTTGCCTTTACACACCACGCTGTCATTTAGGCTTCATTTCAGAAAACTATTACGCATTCCTGCGCCTGTCTCTCGATCCTTCATGCCAACGTGACAAGTGTCCACAACTAAAGATTCATTGTGGAATCTGAAAAGACACGTATCCCAAAAGCATGGTGGGATACTTCCTACGTGCTAAAAGAAAGGAATGAGGTGTGTAGATAGCTGTGTCATTGTAGCAAAGTTTTTATTTACAAAAAATCTGATCTCTTAAAAGTTTAATTCATTTTTGTTTATTATTTATACAATAGGTCGTAATTGATTGTGGCTCAATAGGCCTGGCATATTTCCATTTTCAAGGAGCTTTCCGTTTTGATTGGGTTATTTAACCTAAAAACCTTCAGGCCTACCTACTGTATGGAAAACATAATTAAACTATCTCAGCCTGGGGTGTTTAGCATCCCCATTGGCCCTGCCAGTGTAGAGGGGATAGTCTCCTCTGCTGGGGTGTTTAGCATCCCCATTGGCCCTGCCAGTGTAGAGAGGATAGTCTCCTCAGCCTGGGGTGTTTAGCATCCCCATTGGCCCTGCCAGTGTAGAGGGGATAGTCTCCTCTGCTGGGGTGTTTAGCATCCCCATTGGCCCTGCCAGTGTAGAGAGGATAGTCTCCTCTGCTGGGGAGTTTAGCATCCCCATTGGCCCTGCCAGTGTAGAGGGGATAGTCTCCTCTGCTGGGGTGTTTAGCATCCCCATTGGCCCTGCCAGTGTAGAGGGGATAGTCTCCTCTGCTGGGGTGTTTAGCATCCCCATTGGCCCTGCCAGTGTAGAGAGGATAGTCTCCTCTGCTGGGGTGTTTAGCATCCCCATTGGCCCTGCCAGTGTAGAGGGGATAGTCTCCTCTGCTGGGGTGTTTAGCATCCCCATTGGCCCTGCCAGTGTAGAGGGGATAGTCTCCTCTGCTGGGGTGTTTAGCATCCCCATTGGCCCTGCCAGTGTAGAGAGGATAGTCTCCTCTGCTGGGGTGTTTAGCATCCCCATTGGCCCTGCCAGTGTAGAGGGGATAGTCTCCTCTGCTGGGGTGTTTAGCATCCCCATTGGCCCTGCCAGTGTAGAGGGGATAGTCTCCTCTGCTGGGGTGTTTAGCATCCCCATTGGCCCTGCCAGTGTAGAGAGGATAGTCTCCTCTGCTGGGGTGTTTAGCATCCCCATTGGCCCTGCCAGTGTAGAGGGGATAGTCTCCTCTGCTGGGGTGTTTAGCATCCCCATTGGCCCTGCCAGTGTAGAGAGGATAGTCTCCTCTGCTGGGGTGTTTAGCATCCCCATTGGCCCTGCCAGTGTAGAGAGATAGTCTCCTCTGCTGGGGTGTTTAGGATCCCCATTGGCCCTGCCAGTGTAGAGAGGATAGTCTCCTCTGCTGGGGTGTTTAGCATCCCCATTGGCCCTGCCAGTGTAGAGAGGATAGTCTCCTCTGCTGGGGTGTTTAGCATCCCCATTGGCCCTGCCAGTGTAGAGAGGATAGTCTCCTCTGCTGGGGTGTTTAGCATCCCCATTGGCCCTGCCAGTGTAGAGAGGATAGTCTCCTCTGCTGGGGTGTTTAGCATCCCCATTGGCCCTGCCAGTGTAGAGAGGATAGTCTCCTCTGCTGGGGTGTTTAGCATCCCCATTGGCCCTGCTAGTGTAGAGAGGATAGTCTCCTCTGCTGGGGTGTTTAGCATCCCCATTGGCCCTGCCAGTGTAGAGAGGATAGTCTCCTCTGCTGGGGTGTTTAGCATCCCCATTGGCCCTGCCAGTGTAGAGGGGATAGTCTCCTCTGCTGGGGTGTTTAGCATCCCCATTGGCCCTGCCAGTGTAGAGAGGATAGTCTCCTCTGCTGGGGTGTTTAGCATCCCCATTGGCCCTGCCAGTGTAGAGAGGATAGTCTCCTCTGCTGGGGTGTTTAGCATCCCCATTGGCCCTGCCAGTGTAGAGAGGATAGTCTCCTCTGCTGGGGTGTTTAGCATCCCCATTGGCCCTGCCAGTGTAGAGAGGATAGTCTCCTCTGCTGGGGTGTTTAGCATCCCCATTGGCCCTGCCAGTGTAGAGGGGATAGTCTCCTCTGCTGGGGTGTTTAGCATCCCCATTGGCCCTGCCAGTGTAGAGGGGATAGTCTCCTCTGCTGGGGTGTTTAGCATCCCCATTGGCCCTGCCAGTGTAGAGAGGATAGTCTCCTCTGCTGGGGTGTTTAGCATCCCCATTGGCCCTGCCAGTGTAGAGGGGATAGTCTCCTCTGATGGGGTGTTTAGCATCCCCATTGGCCCTGCCAGTGTAGAGAGGATAGTCTCCTCTGCTGGGGTGTTTAGCATCCCCATTTTTAGCATCCCCATTGGCCCTGCCAGTGTAGAGGGGATAGTCTCCTCTGCTGGGGTGTTTAGCATCCCCATTGGCCCTGCCAGTGTAGAGAGGATAGTCTCCTCTGCTGGGGTGTTTAGCATCCCCATTGGCCCTGCCAGTGTAGAGGGGATAGTCTCCTCTGCTGGGGTGTTTAGCATCCCCATTGGCCCTGCCAGTGTAGAGAGGATAGTCTCCTCTGCTGGGGTGTTTAGCATCCCCATTGGCCCTGCCAGTGTAGAGAGGATAGTCTCCTCTGCTGGGGTGTTTAGCATCCCCATTGGCCCTGCCAGTGTAGAGAGGATAGTCTCCTCTGCTGGGGTGTTTAGCATCTCCATTGGCCCTGCCAGTGTAGAGAGGATAGTCTCCTCTGCTGGGGTGTTTAGCATCCCCATTGGCCCTGCCAGTGTAGAGAGGATAGTCTCCTCTGCTGGGGTGTTTAGCATCCCCATTGGCCCTGCCAGTGTAGAGAGGATAGTCTCCTCTGCTGGGGTGTTTAGCATCCCCATTGGCCCTGCCAGTGTAGAGAGGATAGTCTCCTCTGCTGGGGTGTTTAGCATCCCCATTGGCCCTGCCAGTGTAGAGGGGATAGTCTCCTCTGCTGGGGTGTTTAGCATCCCCATTGGCCCTGCCAGTGTAGAGAGGATAGTCTCCTCTGCTGGGGTGTTTAGCACCCCCATTGGCCCTGCCAGTGTAGAGAGGATAGTCTCCTCTGCTGGGGTGTTTAGCATCCCCATTGGCCCTGCCAGTGTAGAGAGGATAGTCTCCTCTGCTGGGGTGTTTAGCATCCCCATTGGCCCTGCCAGTGTAGAGAGGATAGTCTCCTCTGCTGGGGTGTTTAGCATCCCCATTGGCCCTGCCAGTGTAGAGGGATAGTCTCCTCTGCTGGGGTGTTTAGCATCCCCATTGGCCCTGCCAGTGTAGAGAGGATAGTCTCCTCTGCTGGGGTGTTTAGCATCCCCATTGGCCCTGCCAGTGTAGAGAGGATAGTCTCCTCTGCTGGGGTGTTTAGCATCCCCATTGGCCCTGCCAGTGTAGAGAGGATAGTCTCCTCTGCTGGGGTGTTTAGCATCCCCATTGGCCCTGCCAGTGTAGAGGGGATAGTCTCCTCTGCTGGGTTGTTTAGCATCCCCATTGGCCCTGCCAGTGTAGAGAGGATAGTCTCCTCTGCTGGCCGGATCTCCAGAAACCATTGCATGAGCATGAAGCCACAGACTGGCCAAACTCATGTTTCTAAAAATGAATTTAAAGACACTGTAGACTGAGCCTAATAAGGAATTTTTGTTTAAAATGGTATTTAATTCTAAATAAGTCACAACTTATAGACTATAATGATTTAATACAACTAAACTAAATGTTATTTAAATGCTGAGAGCTTTATGTCCCTACCAGCCTATTGTGTCCCACTCGCAAATGCTTCATAATGTGTTTCATTGTAGGTTATAGCCTTGAAATAGTAAACTACTTTAGACAAGAGCCCTATGGCCAATGGCACCCTATTCACTATACAGTGCACTGCTTTAGATCAGAGCCCTGTGTACACTATATAGGAAATGGGTTGGCATTTGGGACGCAAACAGAGATCCTCATGCAGGAAATACAGACATCTGCACCCGAAAGGTGCAGTTAGATAAGTGATTTGCTCTCTCTGACGAAGGTGTGACTGAACGCTTGGCAAATAAATGACTGTCCTTTATGGATCTAAGTATGCTGAGGTGTCTTCCTTCAGTAGAGATCCTTAGTGCAGCTTTTGTATGCAGATCTGAGAGAGAGGGTGAGAGAGGGATAGAGAGAGAGAGAGAGATGGATGGAGAGACAGAGAGGGAGAGAGAGAGAGAGAGCAGAGAGAGATGGAGAGAGAGACAGAGAGAGAGCAGAGAGAGATGGAGAGAGAGACAGAGAGAGAGCAGAGAGAGATGGAGAGAGAGAGCAGAGAGAGATGGAGAGAGAGACAGAGAGACAGAGAGAGAGCAGCGAGAGAGAGAGTGATGGAGAGAGCTAAGAGTGACGGAGAGAGCAGAGAGTGACGGCGAGAGGGGGAGGGGGAGGGAGAGAGAGAGACGGAGGGAGACGGAGAGAGAGAGTGACAGAGAGTGACAGAGAGTGACAGAGAGTGACAGAGAGAGACAGAGAGAGCAGAGAGATAGAGAGCGCTGGAGCACTTGGTCTAGCAGTGTGTGTAGTGGAGCACAGTAATACTATCAGGGTACAAATTGTATTTTATAAAGCCTGCATGTGCTGGGTTTGAACTTTTGGGACTATTCCATTGGTTACATTGTGCCAACGAGGCAATCCCGATCAAGTACAGCTGGGAGAAAACAACCACTTTGAAGTCATGTGTGTAGCAGTGTACCTCTATAGGTCAGTGTTATTTAACCCTGGTCCTAGGGACACAGAGGGGGCACGTTTTACACACCCGATTCCACTAACTCATCATCAAACCTTTGACTAGTGGAATCAGGTGTGATAATGCCAGGGCATGCTGGAGTAATGGACGGTGGAGAGACAGGACCGTCCTAGTCTTAGGGCATGCTGGAGTAATGGACGGTAGAGATACAGGACCGTCCTAGTCTCAGGGTTCTGGAGTAATGGACGGTGGAGATACAGGACCGTCCTAGTCTCAGGGCATGCTGGAGTAATGGACGGTAGAGATACAGGACCGTCCTAGTCTCAGGGCATGCTGGAGTAATGGACGGTAGAGATACAGGACCATCCTAGTCTCAGGGCATGCTGGAGTAATGGACGGTGGAGAGACAGGACCATCCTAGTCTCAGGGTTCTGGAGTAATGGATGGTAGAGATACAGACCATCCTAGTCTCAGGGTTCTGGAGTAATGGACGGTAGAGATACAGACCATCCTAGTCTCAGGGTTCTGGAGTAATGGACAGTAGAGATACAGACCATCCTAGTCTCAGGGTTCTGGAGTAATGGACAGTAGAGATACAGACCATCCTAGTCTTAGGGTTCTGGAGTAATGGACAGTAGAGATACAGACCATCCTAGTCTCAGGGTTCTGGAGTAATGGACAGTAGAGATACAGACCATCCTAGTCTTAGGGTTCTGGAGTAATGGACAGTAGAGATACAGACCATCCTAGTCTTAGGGCATGCTGGAGTAATGGACGGTGGAGATACAGACCGTCCTAGTCTCAGGGTTCTGGAGTAATGGACAGTAGAGATACAGACCATCCTAGTCTCAGGGTTCTGGAGTAATGGACGGTGGAGATACAGACCGTCCTAGTCTCAGGGTTCTGGAGTAATGGACGGTAGAGATACAGACTGGTATCAATCATGGTTATGATGCTCCAGAAACAGGGTGCACAGTGGTACATCTCTCTCTCTCTCTCTCTCTCTCTCTCTCTCTCCCTCTCTCCCACTCACACACACACACACACACGCACACACTTACAGGATGTGTTTCCGTCATAACACCTCTCCCAGTCCCCCTCCCTGCCTCTGGCTCTCCGGTGGGGGGTGATAACAGTATGCTTGTTCTGTCCATCTGGCTGCCTGCATCTGTTTAAAGATGTCTTATATTCATTCTGTGGTGTGGACCGTAATATAATGCTTTTATTGCAGCAGGTGGTGATACTCCACAAGTGGTTCATTGAACACATTAAACCAAAAATGAAGTGTTCTACCTAGTAACAATGATTTAAATGTGTTGAATCACAAATTTCTCTGCTCTGCTACTCTCCCTCTCTCTGTTTTCCTGGGCCAGACTCTAGAACATCGGCAGTTAGTTAGTGACCAGACTCAAGAACATTGGCAGTTAGTTAGTGACCAGACTCTAGAACATTGGCAGTTAGTTAGTGACCAGACTCTAGAACATTGGCAGTTAGTTAGTGACCAGACTCTAGAACATTGGCAGTTAGTTATTGACCAGACTCTAGAACATTGGCAGTTAGTTACTGACCAGACTCCAGAACATTGGCAGTTAGTTAGTGACCAGACTCTAGAACATTGGCAGTTAGTTATTGACCAGACTCTAGAACATTGGCAGTTAGTTACTGACCAGACTCCAGAACATCGGCAGTTAGTTAGTGACCAGACTCCAGAACATCGGCAGTTAGTTATTGACCAGACTCTAGAATATTGGCAGTTAGTTAGTGACCAGACTCCAGAACATTGGCAGGTAGTTACTGACCAGACTCCAGAACATTGGCAGTTAGTTAGTGACCAGACTCTAGAACATTGGCAGTTAGTTAGTGACCAGACTCTAGAACATGTGCAGTTAGTTAGGGACCAGACTCTAGAACATGTGCAGTTAGTTAGTGACCAGACTCTAGAACATGTGCAGTTAGTGACCAGACTCCAGAACATTGGCAGTTAGTTAGTGACCAGACTCCAGAACATTGGCAGTTAGTTAGTGACCAGACTCTAGAACATGTGCAGTTAGTGACCAGACTCCAGAACATTGGCAGTTAGTTAGTGACCAGACTCCAGAACATTGGCAGTTAGTTAGTGACCAGACCAGGGTGGGATGGGCGTTGGTGCACCATGACAGAGATCCTGGTCTGCTCTGTCCAATGCAGTGATTGATGACTTACATCCTCAGGGACACAGAACCTTCCTAAAACCTGTCCCAGTGTGTCTAACCTATGACCTCTAACATAATGACCTCACTGGTACCAGATGTGATGGACAAGTATCATTATTAATGGGGGACATGAGTACAGGTCTACTGGGAGGTAGTAGCGTTGTAATGTCTAGGCAAACGTGTCCTGTTACAGCACAGCCTAAAGGAACGGTGAGAATGCATGGTGCCAGACAGGTTTCTGTCTGTGTCTCGTCCCTTGGGGATGTGGTTTTGGGGATTTGGGTTGATTTAACCCTTTGACACGTACAAACACACCAGTGTGATCATTCAACAGTGGTCTCTGCAGTGTTCGCTCAAACCGGGGTGATTAGAACACTTATTTAATTTTTACAACTTGATTGGAGTCCACCTACATGATGATTAGGAAAGTCACACACCTGTCTATATGAGGTCCCACAGTTGACAGTGTATGTCAGAGCAAAAACCAAGCCATGGGGTTGAAGGAATTATCTGTAGAGCTCAGAGACAGGATTGTGTCGAGACACAGATCTGGGGAAGGGTACCAAAAATGTGCATTTCTAAATAAAAAAAGGTTTTCGCTTTGGGGTGTTTTGGGGGTATTTTTTATGGGGTATTGTGTGTAGATTGATGAGGGAAAATATATTTAATCTATTTTAGAATAAGGCTGTCATATAACAAAATGTGGAAAAAGTGAAGGGGTCTGAATACTTTCTGAATGCACTGTATATATGGCGCATTGGTACCGCTTGCTGTGCAGTAGCAGAGACAACCATTGATGACTTGGGTGGCTAGAGTCTTTAGCTTTTTTAGGGCCTTCCTCTGACACCGCCGGTATAGAGGTCCTGGGTGGCAGGGAGCTGGGTCCCAGTGATGTACTGGAGTCATTATCCATGTCAGAGCAGCCTGTTCATTCTGGGGTACAGGTCCTCTGACACCGCCTGGTATAGAGGTCCTGGATGGCAGGGAGCTGGGTCCCAGTGATGTACTGGAGTCGCTATCCATGTCAGAGGAGCCTGTCCATTCTGGGGTACAGGTCCTCTGACACCGCCTGGTATAGAGGTCCTGGATGGCAGGGAGCTGGGTCTCAGTGATGTACTGGAGTCATTATCCATGTCAGAGGAGCCTGTCCATTCTGGTGTACAGGTCCTCTGACACCGCCTGGTATAGAGGTCCTGGATGGCAGGGAGCTGGGTCTCAGTGATGTACTGGAGTCACTATCCATGTCAGAGGAGCCTGTCCATTCTGGGGTACAGGTCCTCTGACACCGCCTGGTATAGAGGTCCTGGATGGCAGGGAGCTGGGTCTCAGTGATGTACTGGAGTCACTATCCATGTCAGAGGAGCCTGTCCATTCTGGGGTACAGGTCCTCTGGGCATAATGGCCCACGTTGTCCTATTACAGAACAGTCTGTTTCAGCAAGGTGGCTCGGTAACCATGCCAGTGCAGCTCAGCTTGGCTCAGTAGTGTGAAACAGGGTATCAAAGTGTCCTGTACTTGAGAGAGAGACGTTTCCTCTACAGAGAAAGAGGATATATTTAACCAATGTGTCACAACGACACAATGACACATGTTGCTAAGTGTGAAGTCTAGCGACGGGGTGAGGAGACAGATGAGCGGAAGGAAGGAAAGAAGGAGGAGATATTGGAGGAAAGAGAGAAGGAAAGGCGAGATCTATAATCACCCTTCAGAGACCTCTTCTTCCTATAGAGAGCTGCAGTGTGATAGGCTGCATATTGCAGACAGGCAGTATTGTGGGATACATCTCAGTTCTCTTTGTGCCTTTGATTCAGCCGTTTTATTGGTTTGATTGAGTTACAGATGAAGATGAAACAAAGTGCCCCTCCCCTCAAATCTTTCCCGCAACTATTTTGTAAAAGCAATTTTGTTTGTTACTTGATTTGGACCAAGATTTAGTTCCAATGTGAACATGAAGAAATGTAAAAAGTTCTCTGTTTTGAATGTTTATTTCTTCTGTTGCAGCTCTGCTGTTGGAGTGGGTTTCTATGGTAACAGTCAGACCAATGACGGGGTGTACCAGCTGACCTACTCCCTCCACAATGCCAACCACACTCTGGGTGGCCTCAACAGCTTGGTAAGATACCAGGACACAGCTCAGTTGAGTCCTGTACACTGGTACAGTTGGCTAAGGGCAGAATTGTAACTTGAGGTCAGTGTGCGTAGCTTCCATTTTCATGCCAGTCTCCCATTGAAATGTTGTTATTCAATATTCAATACAGCTAGTAGCTATTTGTCTTGTATAACCCCAGTCCTTCTAGCTACAATGTAGTGGTCTGTTGTTATGGACTCTGTAAATATCACTCTAGTGGTCTGTTGTTATGGACTCTGTAAATATCACTGTAGTGGTATGTTGTTATGGACTCTGCAAATATCACTGTCTGTCGTTACGGACTCTGCAAATATCACTGTAGTGGTCTGTTGTTACGGACTCTGTAAATATCACTGTAGTGGTCTGTTGTCATCCAGTTCAGTAAATAACAACTACAAGCTTATTTTACACGCAACAAAGGTTTCCTTTGTTAATGGAGGGTTGATCATCTGTCCCAGTAAAATCACACGCCCCGGGGGGGCTCTATCCCCTTATGATCCCCCAGTCCTGGTAGGGGTGACTGGTGGTGGAGCCTGGTCCCTTCTGCTGGTGACCTGCTTCCAGCCCGGGGAGTGTGGCGGGGGTGATGGAATGGAAGTGGGGTTTAGAGGGGGTGGATGGAATGGAAGTGGGGGTTTAGAGGGGTGGATGGAATGGAAGTGGGGGTTTAGAGGGGTGATGGAATTGAAGTGGGGGTTTAGAGGGGTGGATGGAATGGAAGTGGGGGTTTAGAGGGGGTGATGGAATTGAAGTGGGGTTTAGAGGGGTGGATGGAATGGAAGTGGGGGTTTAGAGGGGTGATGGAATTGAAGTGGGGGTTTAGAGGGGTGGATGGAATGGAAGTGGGGTTTAGAGGGTGATGGAATGGAAGTGGGGGTTTAGAGGGGGTGATGGAATGGAAGTGGGGGTTTAGAGGGGGTGCTGGAATGGAAGTGGGGGTTTAGAGGGGGTGATGGAATTGAAGTGGGGTTTAGAGGGGGTGATGGAATGGAAGTGGGGGTTTAGAGGGGTGGATGGAATGGAAGTGGGGGTTTAGAGGGAGTGATGGAATGGAAGTGGGGGTTTAGAGGGGGTGGATGGAATGGAAGTGGGGGTTTAGAGGGGGTGGTGGAATGGAAGTGGGGGTTTAGAGGGGGTGATGGAATGGAAGTGGGGGTTTAGAGGGGGTGATGGAATTGAAGTGGGGGTTTAGAGGGGTGGATGGAATGGAAGTGGGGGTGTAGTAACAGGGGTGATGGAATAGAGAAATGGTAAAGGGGTGAGGTGTAGTAACAGGGTGATGAATAGAGGAGAGGTAGGGGGTGAGGTGTAGTAACAGGGTGATGAATATAAGAGAGGCAGGGGGTGAGGTGTAGTAACAGGGTGATGAATAGAGGAGAGGTAGAGGACAGGTAGAGGAGTGAGGTGTAGTAACAGGGTGATGAATAGAGGAGAGGTAGAGGGGTGAGGTATAGTAACAGGGTGATGAATAGAGGAGTGGTAGAGGGGTGAGGTGTAGTAACAGGGTGATGAATAGGGGAGAGGTAGAGGGGTGAGGTGTAGTAACAGGGTGATGAATAGAGGAGTGGTAGAGGGGTGAGGTGTAGTAACAGGGTGATGAATAGGGGAGAGGTAGAGGGGTGAGGTGCAGTAACAGGGTGATAGAAGGTAGTAATAGTCTGGGGTAGTAAAGGGTCAGTTAGAAGGTAGTAATAGTCTGGGGTAGTAGAGGGTCTGTTAGAAGGTAGTAATAGTCTGGGGTAGTAGAGGGTCTGTTAGTTAGAAGGTAGTAATAGTCTGGGGTAGTAGAGGGTCTGTTAGTTAGAAGGTAGTAATAGTCTGGGATAGTAGAGGGTCTGTTAGTTAGAAGGTAGTAATAGTCTGGGGTAGTAGAGGGTCTGTTAGTTAGAAGGTAGTAATAGTCTGGGGTAGTAGAGGGTCTGTTAGAAGGTAGTAATAGTCTGGGGTAGTAGAGGGTCTGTTAGAAGGTAGTAATAGTCTGGGGTAGTAGAGGGTCTGTTAGTTAGAAGGTAGTAATAGTCTGGGGTAGTAGAGGGTCTGTTAGAAGGTAGTAATAGTCTGGGGTAGTAGAGGGTCTGTTAGAAGGTAGTAATAGTCTGGGGTAGTAGAGGGTCTGTTAGTTAGAAGGTAGTAATAGTCTGGGGTAGTAGAGGGTCTGTTAGTCAGAAGGTAGTAATAGTCTGGGGTAGTAGAGGGTCTGTTAGAAGGTAGTAATAGTCTGAGGTAGTAGAGGGTCTGTTAGTTAGAAGGTAGTAATAGTCTGGGGTAGTAGGGTAGTAGAGGGTCTGTTAGTCTGTTAGAAGGTAGTAATAGTCTGGGGTAGTAGAGGTCTGTTAGAAGGTAGTAATAGTCTGGGGTAGTAGAGGGTCTGTTAGAAGGTAGTAATAGTCTGGGGTGTAGAGGGTCTGTTAGTTAGAAGGTAGTAATAGTCTGGGGTAGTAGAGGGTCTGTTAGTTAAGGTAGTAATAGTCTGGGGTAGTAGAGGGTCTGTTAGTTAGAAGGTAGTAATAGTCTGGGGTAGTAGAGAGTCTGTTAGAAGGTAGTAATAGTCTGGGGTAGTAGAGGGTCTGTTAGAAGGTAGTAATAGTCTGGGGTGGTAGAGGGTCTGTTAGTTAGAAGCTAGTAATAGTCTGGGGTGGTAGAGGGTCTGTTAGTTAGAAGGTAGTAATAGTCTGGGGTAGTAGAGGGTCTGTTAGTTAGAAGGTAGTGATAGTCTGGGGTAGTAGAGGGTCTGTTAGAAGGTAGTAATAGTCTGGGGTAGTAGAGGGTCTGTTAGAAGGTAGTAATAGTCTGGGGTAGTAGAGGGTCTGTTAGTTAGAAGGTAGTAATAGTCTGGGGTAGTAGAGGGTCTGTTAGTTAGAAGGTAGTGATAGTCTGGGGTAGTAGAGGGTCTGTTAGTTAGAAGGTAGTAATAGTCTGGGGTAGTAGAGGGTCTGTTAGAAGGTAGTAATAGTCTGGGGTAGTAGAGGGTCTGTTAGTTAGAAGGTAGTAATAGTCTGGGGTAGTAGAGGGTCTGTTAGTTAGAAGGTAGTAATAGTCTGGGGTAGTAGAGGGTCTGTTAGTTAGAAGGTAGTAATAGTCTGGGGTAGTAGAGGGTCTGTTAGAAGGTAGTAATAGTCTGGGGTGGTAGAGGGTCTGTTAGTTAGAAGGTAGTAATAGTCTGGGGTGGTAGAGGGTCTGTTAGAAGGTAGTAATAGTCTGGGGTAGTAGAGGGTCTGTTAGAAGGTAGTAATAGTCTGGGGTAGTAGAGGGTCTGTTAGAAGGTAGTAATAGTCTGGGGTAGTAGAGGGTCTGTTAGTTAGAAGGTAGAAGGTAGTAATAGTCTGGGGTAGTAGAGGGTCTGTTAGAAGGTAGTAATAGTCAGGGGTAGTAGAGGGTCTGTTAGTAGGTAGTAATAGTCTGGGGTAGTAGAGGGTCTGTTAGAAGGTAGTAATAGTCTGGGGTAGTAGAGGGTCTGTTAGAAGGTAGTAATAGTCTGGGGTAGTAGAGGGTCTGTCAGAAGGTAGTAATAGTCTGGGGTAGTAGAGGGTATGTTAGAAAGTAGTAATAGTCTGGGGTAGTAGAGGGTCTGTTAGAAGGTAGTAATAGTCTGGGGTAGTAGAGGGTCTGTTAGAAGGTAGTAATAGTCTGGGGTAGTAGAGGGTCTGTTAGAAGGTAGTAATAGTCTGGGGTAGTAGAGGGTCTGTTAGTCAGGAAGTAGAACAGGGATTATCTCCCCATCTGTCTGTACTAATGGGGGTTCAGCTCCTTTCAGTGTTTCTGGACACATTACTCTCATAACTCCCTCTAGACATCCAGGTTATACACATGCACACACACACATACACACACGCACGCACACACACCACACACACACACATACCACACACACACACACACACACCATTCACACTAAGCACACACACACTCCAGATGCTCCAGATACTCAACTAGTCTAAAGAAGGCCAGTTTTATTGCTTCTTTAATCAGAACAACAGTTTTCAGCTGTGCTAACATGATTGCAAAAGGGTTTTCTAATGATCAATTAGACTTTTAAAATGATAAACTTGGATTAGCTAACACAACTTGCCAGTGGAACACAGGAAAGATGGTTGCTGATAATGGGCCTCTCTACGCCTGTGTAAATATTCCATAAGAAATCAGCAAATTTCCAACTACAATAGCAATTTACAACAATGTCTACACTGTATCTCTGATCTATTTGATGTTATTTTAATGGACAAAAAAAACATGTTTTTCTTTCAAAAACAAGGACATTTCTAAGTGACCCCAAACTTTTGAACGGTAGTGTACCTCCAGGTTGTTCTGTGTACCGGGAGTTTCACACTGTGGTCCAGTGTGATTCCTGGGGCCTGTGATCTATGCTGGGATTGATTGTAGTGAACAGTCCTCCAGGGAAACAAACAGAGACTTCCTTATTTAAACCAGAACAGGAAGTAGTAACAAACATGTTTTGTAAATACCATTTGTGGCAGTTGTTCCTAAGATGTCTGGCAGTTGTAAATGCACTGAGGTGTTGGAAACTCCCCACAGTTCCTAAGATGTCTCCTCAAATGTTTCCCTACTCCAACCAGTTTATCTGGTTTGATGACGCTGGGGCGTGTTGTCTGGTAAAATCCCCCCTCTTAAATGAATAGTGGTTCTATCAGCTCTCTGTCTTGTTTCCCAAATGGCACTCTATTCCCTATGTAGTGCACTACTTTTGACCAACCTGGTCACTATTTAGGGAATGGAGTGCAACTTGAAACACAACCTGTGTTTGTCACTGTGTGACAGTGCTGGCAGCCTCTTTTCTCTGTGGTGAGAGTCTGAGCTGAGAGCAGCCCAGGTGCAACACAGCCAGGGGCCGCACAACCAGGGGCCACACAGCCAGGGGCCACACAGCCAGGGGCCACACAGCCACACAGTCAGGGGCCACACAGCCAGGGGCCACACAGCCAGGGGGCACACAACCACACAGTCAGGGGCCACACAGCCAGGGGCCACACAGCCACACAGTCAGGGGCCACACAGCCAGGGGCCACACAACCACACAGCCAGGGGCCACACAGCCAGGGGCCACACAACCACACAGCCAGGGGCCACACAACCACACAGCCAGGGGCCACACAGCCACACAGCCAGGGGCCACACAACCACACAGCCAGGGGCCACACAGCCAGGGGCCACACAGCCAGGGGCCACATAACCACACAGCCAGGGACCACACAGCCAGGGGGCACAGAGTGAAACGGGGCACAGGGCCACTGATGGTTTGGCGGCAGGCCCCATGTAAATTCTCACTCTACTCTGGAAACCTGCTAGACTAGGCATTACCTGGGTAGTGTTCAGAAGGTGGAAACGTTTCGAAACGAGAAGGTATTACCTGTCTCTCTTAGAAGACAGATATTCATGTTGTGTTACAAAACATTTTGGGATGTCAAGCCCCTTACTGAACAGGGCCCAAGACTATCAATTCTAGTCTGTTAGATACAGGGACGAACTGCAGACACAGATTCATACGTTACATTAATAGTTAGCCACACCTCCACCACTATGTGGTTATTTTTGGGGGAATTCTTCATTTTACATTACATTACATTTAAGTCATTTAGCAGACGCTCTTTCTCTCATAAGTTCTCTGAAGGCCATTTATTACCAGGGTGCGCTGCTTAGAAATCAATGGAAGTAGGACAAATAAAGATGTTTTTTGAGGTTGCATGACGTCAATGAAAAAGAACAATACGGTGTGAATGTTATGGAATTTGATTAATTCTGGATATAATTTACAACAGAGAAAGACCCCAGTTAGCTGGAGACTCATACACTATACAATATATATCTCTTACTTACAGTATGTCTCTGAATACAGTGTCTCTCTGAATGTATAGTTTACTTTATACATTTACGGTATGATCCAGAGATATGCTTCCACCTCTCCTTCCAGACCAGGTAGACCTATAGACCTATAGGCTGTGAGGCTTCCACCTCTCCTTCCAGACCAGGTAGACCTATAGACCTATAGGCTGTGAGGCTTCCACCTCTCCTTCCAGACCAGGTAGACCTATAGGCTGTGAGGCTTCCACCTCTCCTTTCAGACCAGGTAGACCTATAGGCTGTGAGGCTTCCACCTCTCCTTCCAGACCAGGTAGACCTATAGGATGTGAGGCGTCCACCTCTACTTCCAGACCAGGTAGACCTATAGACCTATAGGCTGTGAGACTTCCACCTCTCCTTCCAGACCAGGTAGACCTATAGGCTGTGAGGCTTCCACCTCTCCTTCCAGACCACGTAGACCTATAGACCTATAGGCTGTGAGGCTTCCACCTCTCCTTCCAGACCAGGTAGACCTATAGACCTATAGGCTGTGAGGCTTCCACCTCTCCTTCCAGACCAGGTAGACCTATAGGCTGTGAGGCGTCCACCTCTCCTTCCAGACCAGGTAGACCTATAGGCTGTGAGGCTTCCACCTCTCCTTCCAGACCAGGTAGACCTATAGGCTGTGAGGCGTCCACCTCTACTTCCAGACCAGGTAGACCTATAGACCTATAGGCTGTGAGGCTTCCACCTCTCCTTCCAGACCAGGTAGACCTATAGACCTATAGGCTGTGAGACTTCCACCTCTCCTTCCAGACCAGGTAGACCTATAGGCTGTGAGGCTTCCACCTCTCCTTCCAGACCAGGTAGACCTATAGGCTGTGAGGCTTCCACCTCTCCTTCCAGACCAGGTAGACCTATAGGCTGTGAGGCGTCCACCTCTACTTCCAGACCAGGTAGACCTATAGACCTATAGGCTGTGAGGCTTCCACCTCTACTTCCAGACCAGGTAGACCTATAGACCTATAGGCTGTGAGACTTCCACCTCTCCTTCCAGACCAGGTAGACCTATAGGCTGTGAGGCTTCCACCTCTCCTTCCAGACCAGGTAGACCTATAGGCTGTGAGGCTTCCACCTCTCCTTCCAGACCAGGTAGACCTATGGGCTGTGAGGCTTCCACCTCTCCTTCCAGACCAGGTAGACCTATAGGCCTATAGGCTGTGAGACTTCCACCTCTCCTTCCAGGCCAGGTAGACCTATAGACCCATAGGGTGTGAGGCTTCCACCTCTCCTTCCAGACCAGGTAGACCTATAGGCTGTGAGGCTTCCACCTCTCCTTCCAGACCAGGTAGGCCTATAGGCTGTGAGGCTTCCACCTCTCCTTCCAGACCAGGTAGACCTATAGACCTATAGGCTGTGAGGCTTCCACCTCTCCTTCCAGACCAGGTAGACCTATAGGCTGTGAGGCGTCCACCTCTCCTTCCAGACCAGGTAGACCTATAGGCTGTGAGGCTTCCACCTCTCCTTCCAGACCAGGTAGACCTATAGGCTGTGAGGCTTCCACCTCTCCTTCCAGACCAGGTAGACCTATAGGCTGTGAGGCGTCCACCTCTACTTCCAGACCAGGTAGACCTATAGACCTATAGGCTGTGAGGCTTCCACCTCTCCTTCCAGACCAGGTAGACCTATAGGCTGTGAGACTTCCACCTCTCCTTCCAGACCAGGTAGACCTATAGGCTGTGAGGCTTCCACCTCTCCTTCCAGACCACGTAGACCTATAGACCTATAGGCTGTGAGGCTTCCACCTCTCCTTCCAGACCAGGTAGACCTATAGACCTATAGGCTGTGAGACTTCCACCTCTCCTTCCAGACCAGGTAGACCTATAGACTGTGAGGCTTCCACCTCTCCTTCCAGACCAGGTAGACCTATAGGGTGTGAGGCTTCCACCTCTCCTTCCAGACCAGGTAGACCTATAGGCTGTGAGGCTTCCACCTCTCCTTCCAGACCAGGTAGACCTATAGGCCTATAGGCTGTGAGACTTCCACCTCTCCTTCCAGGCCAGGTAGACCTATAGACCCATAGGGTGTGAGGCTTCCACCTCTCCTTCCAGACCAGGTAGACCTATAGGCTGTGAGGCTTCCACCTCTCCTTCCAGACCAGGTAGGCCTATAGGCTGTGAGGCTTCCACCTCTCCTTCCAGACCAGGTAGACCTATAGACCTATAGGCTGTGAGGCTTCCACCTCTCCTTCCAGACCAGGTAGACCTATAGGCTGTGAGGCGTCCACCTCTCCTTCCAGACCAGGTAGACCTATAGGCTGTGAGGCTTCCACCTCTCCTTCCAGACCAGGTAGACCTATAGGCTGTGAGGCTTCCACCTCTCCTTCCAGACCAGGTAGACCTATAGGATGTGAGGCGTCCACCTCTACTTCCAGACCAGGTAGACCTATCGACCTATAGGCTGTGAGGCTTCCACCTCTCCTTCCAGACCAGGTAGACCTATAGGCTGTGAGACTTCCACCTCTCCTTCCAGACCAGGTAGACCTATAGGCTGTGAGGCTTCCACCTCTCCTTCCAGACCACGTAGACCTATAGACCTATAGGCTGTGAGGCTTCCACCTCTCCTTCCAGACCAGGTAGACCTATAGACCTATAGGCTGTGAGACTTCCACCTCTCCTTCCAGACCAGGTAGACCTATAGACTGTGAGGCTTCCACCTCTCCTTCCAGACCAGGTAGACCTATAGGGTGTGAGGCTTCCACCTCTCCTTCCAGACCAGGTAGACCTATAGGCTGTGAGGCTTCCACCTCTCCTTCCAGACCAGGTAGACCTATAGCTGTGAGGCTTCCACCTCTCCTTCCAGACCAGGTAGACCTATAGGCTGTGAGGCTTCCACCTCTCCTTCCAGACCAGGTAGACTGTGAGGCTTCCACCTCTCCTTCCAGACCAGATAGACCTATAGGCTGTGAGGCTTCCACCTCTCCTTCCAGACCAGGTAGACCTAGGCTGTGAGGCTTCCACCTCTCCTTCCAGACCAGGTAGGTAGACCAGGCTATAGGCTGAGGCTTCCACCTCTCCTTCCAGACCAGGTAGACCTAGGCTGTGAGGCTTCCACCTCTCCTTCCAGACCAGGTAGACCTATAGACCTATAGGCTGTGAGGCTTCCACCTCTCCTTCCAGACCAGGTAGACCTATAGACTGGCTGTGAGGCTTCCACCTCTCCTTCCAGACCAGGTAGACCTATAGGCTGTGAGGCTTCCACCTCTCCTTCCAGACCAGGTAGACCTATAGGCTGTGAGGCTTCCACCTCTCCTTCCAGACTGTAGAGACTTCCACCTCTCCTTCCAGACCAGGTAGACCTATAGGCTGTGAGGCTTCCACCTCTCCTTCCAGACCAGGTAGACCTATAGGCTGTGAGGCTTCCTACCTTCCACCTCCCTTCCAGACCAGGTAGACCTATAGGCTGTGAGACTTCCACCTCTCCTTCCAGACCAGGTAGACCTGGCTGTGACTTCCACCTCTCCTTCCAGACCAGGTAGACCTATAGGCTGTGAGGCTTCCACCTCTCCTTCCAGACCAGGTAGACCTATAGGCTGTGAGACTTCCACCTCTCCTTCCAGACCAGGTAGACCTATAGGCTGTGAGGCTTCCACCTCTCCTTCCAGACCAGGTAGACCTATAGACCTATAGGCTGTGAGACTTCCACCTCTCCTTCCAGACCAGGTAGACCTATAGGCTGTGAGGCTTCCACCTCTCCTTCCAGACCAGGTAGACCTATAGGCTGTGAGGCTTCCACCTCTCCTTCCAGACCAGGTAGACCTATAGGCTGTGAGGCTTCCACCTCTCCTTCCAGACCAGGTAGACCTATAGGCTGTGAGGCTTCCACCTCTCCTTCCAGACCAGAGACCTATAGGCTGTGAGGCTTCCACCTCTCCTTCCAGACCAGGTAGACCTATAGGCTGTGAGACTTCCACCTCTCCTTCCAGACCAGGTAGACCTATAGGCTGTGAGGCTTCCACCTCTCCTTCCAGACCAGGTAGACCTATAGGCTGTGAGGCTTCCACCTCTCCTTCCAGACCAGGTAGACCTATAGGCTGTGAGGCTTCCACCTCTCCTTCCAGACCAGGTAGACCTATAGACCTATAGGCTGTGAGGCTTCCACCTCTCCTTCCAGACCAGGTAGACCTATAGGCTGTGAGGCTTCCACCTCTCCTTCCAGACCAGGTAGACCTATAGGCTGTGAGGCTTCCACCTCTCCTTCCAGACCAGGTAGACCTATAGACTGTGAGGCTTCCACCTCTCCTTCCAGACCAGGTAGACCTATAGGCTGTGAGACTTCCACCTCTCCTTCCAGACCAGACCTATAGGTGTGAGGCTTCCACCTCTCCTTCCAGACCAGGTAGACCTATAGGCTGTGAGACTTCCACCTCTCCTTCCAGACCAGGTAGACCTATAGGCTGTGAGGCTTCCACCTCTCCTTCCAGACCAGGTAGACCTATAGGCTGTGAGACTTCCACCTCTCCTTCCAGACCAGGTAGACCTATAGGCTGTGAGGCTTCCACCTCTCCTTCCAGACCAGGTAGACCTATAGGCTGTGAGACTTCCACCTCTCCTTCCAGACCAGGTAGACCTATAGGCTGTGAGGCTTCCACCTCTCCTTCCAGACCAGGTAGACCTATAGGCTGTGAGGCGTCCACCTCTCCTTCCAGACCAGGTAGACCTATAGGCTGTGAGGCTTCCACCTCTCCTTCCAGACCAGGTAGACCTATGGGCTGTGAGACTTCCACCTCTCCTTCCAGACCAGGTAGACCTATAGGCTGTGAGGCTTCCACCTCTCCTTCCAGACCAGGTAGACCTATAGGCTGTGAGGCTTCCACCTCTCCTTCCAGACCAGGTAGACCTATAGGCTGTGAGACTTCCACCTCTCCTTCCAGACCAGGTAGACCTATAGACTGTGAGGCTTCCACCTCTCCTTCCAGACCAGGTAGACCTATAGGCTGTGAGACTTCCACCTCTCCTTCCAGACCAGGTAGACCTATAGGCTGTGAGGCTTCCACCTCTCCTCCAGACCAGGTAGACCTATAGGCCAGACCAGGCTAGACCTAGACCAGGCTGTGAGGCTTCCACCTCTCCTTCCAGACCAGGTAGACCTATAGGCTGTGAGGCTTCCACCTCTCCTTCCAGACCAGGTAGACCTATAGGCTGTGAGACTTCCACCTCTCCTTCCAGACCAGGTAGACCTATAGGCTGTGAGGCTTCCACCTCTCCTTCCCAGAGTAGACTTCCACCTCCACCTCTCCTTCCAGACCAGGTAGACCTATAGGCTGTGAGACTTCCACCTCTCCTTCCAGACCAGGTAGACCTATAGGCTGTGAGGCTTCCACCTCTCCTTCCAGACCAGGTAGACCTATAGGCTGTGAGACTTCCACCTCTCCTTCCAGACCAGGTAGACCTATAGGCTGTGAGGCTTCCACCTCTCCTTCCAGACCAGGTAGACCTATAGACCACGTAGACCTATAGACCTATAGCTGTGAGACTTCCACCTCTCCTTCCAGACCAGGTAGACCTATAGGCTGTGAGGCTTCCACCTCTCCTTCCAGACCAGGTAGACCTATAGGCTGTGAGGCGTCCACCTCTCCTTCCAGACCAGGTAGACCTATAGGCTGTGAGGCTTCCACCTCTCCTTCCAGACCAGGTAGACCTATAGGGCTGTGAGACTTCCACCTCTCCTTCCAGACCAGGTAGACCTATAGGCTGTGAGGCTTCCACCTCTCCTTCCAGACCAGGTTCCAGAGACTTCACCTCTCCTTCCAGACCAGGTAGACCTATAGGCTGTGAGGCTTCCACCTCTCCTTCCAGACCAGGTAGACCTATAGACCTATAGGCTGTGAGACTTCCACCTCTCCTTCCAGACCAGGTAGACCTATAGGCTGTGAGGCTTCCACCTCTCCTTCCAGACCAGGTAGACCTATAGACCTATAGGCTGTGAGACTTCCACCTCTCCTTCCAGACCAGGTAGACCTATAGGCTGTGAGGCTTCCACCTCTCCTTCCAGACCAGGTAGACCTATAGGCTGTGAGGCTTCCACCTCTCCTTCCAGACCAGGTAGACCTATAGACTGTGAGGCTTCCACCTCTCCTTCCAGACCAGGTAGACCTATAGGCTGTGAGACTTCCACCTCTCCTTCCAGACCAGGTAGACCTATAGACTGTGAGGCTTCCACCTCTCCTTCCAGACCAGGTAGACCTATAGGCTGTGAGACCTCTCCTTCCAGACCAGGTAGACCTATAGGCTGTGAGGCTTCCACCTCTCCTTCCAGACCAGGTAGACCTATAGACCTTCCATAGGCTGTGAGACTTCCACCTCTCCTTCCAGACCAGGTAGACCTATAGGCTGTGAGGCTTCCACCTCTCCTTCCAGACCAGGTAGACCTATGGGCTGTGAGACTTCCACCTCTCCTTCCAGACCAGGTAGACCTATAGGCTGTGAGGCTTCCACCTCTCCTTCCAGACCAGGTAGACCTATAGGCTGTGAGGCTCCACCTCTCCTTCCAGACCAGGTAGACCTATAGGCTGTGAGGCTTCCACCTCTCCTTCCAGACCAGGTAGACCTATAGGCTGTGAGACTTCCACCTCTCCTTCCAGACCAGGTAGACCTATAGACTGTGAGGCTCCCACCTCTCCTTCCAGACCAGGTAGACCTATAGACTGTGAGGCTTCCACCTCTCCTTCCAGACCAGGTAGACCTATAGACTGTGAGGCTCCACCTCTCCTTCCAGACCAGGTAGACCTATAGACTGTGAGGCTTCCACCTCTCCTTCCAGACCAGGTAGACCTATAGGCTGTGAGACTTCCACCTCTCCTTCCAGACCAGGTAGACCTATAGACTGTGAGGCTTCCACCTCTCCTTCCAGACCAGGTAGACCTATAGGCTGTGAGGCTTCCACCTCTCCTTCCAGACCAGGTAGACCTATAGACTGTGAGGCTTCCACCTCTCCTTCCAGACCAGGTAGACCTATAGACTGTGAGACTTCCACCTCTCCTTCCAG
>NW_027039120.1:45000-47970 GCF_034236695.1 Oncorhynchus nerka | reverse complement strand
TCACCTCATCCCCTGTAGAGTTGGGCCCCACCCCAACCTCCTGTAGAATAGGGACCCCACCCCCATCACCCTAGAATGGGACCTCACCCCTTATCCCCTTAGAATAGGCCTTACCTTCATCCCCTGTAGAGAGACCTGCACTCCATCCCTGTAGAATAGGACCTCACCTCATCACTCCTGTAGAATAGACCCAATCTCATCCTCTGGGTAGAATAGACCTCACCACCCCCTGTAGAATAGGACCTCACCTCATCCCTCTGTAGAATAGAACTCACTTCATCCCCTAGAAGGACCCCTACCTCATCCTCTGTAGAATAGACCACCTCATCACCCCTGAATAGACCTCACCCATCCCCTCTGTAGAATAGGCCTCACCCATCCCCCTGTAGAATAGACCCTACCATCCCCTAGAATATAATTTACCCCATCCCTGTAGAATAGACCTCACTTCATCCCTGAATAGGACCTCACTTCATCCCCCTGTGTAGAATAGCCCCCACCCATCCCCCTAGAATAGGCCTCACCTCATCCCCCTGTAGAATAGGGCCTCATCTCATATCCTGCAGAATAGGCCTCACCTCACTCTGTAGAGACAGGGTCACCATCCCCCTGTAGAATAGACCTCACCTCATCCCCCCTCAGAAAAGGCCCTACCTCATCCCCCTGTAGAATAGCCCACCCTCATCCCTGGGAATAGGTCTCACCTTCATCCCCCCTAGAATAGGGCCTCACCCTCATCCCCCTGGGTGAATTTCACTCTCATCTCCTGTAACTGACCCACCCCATCCCCCCTGTAGAATAGACCTCACCATTCCCCCTAGAATAGGCCCCAACTCATCCCCCCTGTAGAATAGACTCCACTTCATCCTGTAGAATATACTTCATCTCATCCCCTGTAATATGCCTCACCTCATCCTCCCAGAATAGGGTCACCTCATCCCCTGTAGAATAGACCTCACCTTCATCCCCTGTAGAAAAGGCCCACCCTCATCCCCCCTGTAGAATAGGCCTCACCTCATCCCCCTGTAGTAGACTCACCCCCATCTCTTGAATTTGACTCACTCTCATCTCCCTGTAGAACTGGATCCTCACCTCATCCCCCTGTATCAGACCTCACCTCATCCTCCTGGAATTGACCTCACCATCCCCCTAGAATAGACCTCACCTCATCCCCCTGTAGAATAGGCCTCACCTCATCCCCCCTAATAGACCTAACCTCATCCCCCTAGAATTAGACCTCACCATCCCCTGTAGAATAGGACCTCACCCCCATCCCCTTGGAATAGACCCTCACCCCTCATCCCCTAGATGAGCTTCCACCATCCCCTGTAGAATAGACCCCATCTCATCCCCTGTAGAATAGACCTAACCTCATCCCCTGTAGAATAGACCTCACCTCATCCCCTAGAATAGACCTAACCTCATCTCCTGTAGAATAGGCCTCATCTCATCCCCTAGAATATACCTAACTTCATCCCCTGTATGACCAACCTTCATCCCCTAGAATAGACCCCACCTCACCCCTGTAGAATGGACCCAACCTCATCCCCTAGACTGACCTCACCCTTACTCCCTGTAGAATAAATCTAACCTCATCCTGTAGAATCGACCTCACCTCATCCTTGTAGAATAGGCCTCACTCATCACCCCTGGGTAGAATAGCCTCATCTCACTCCCTGTAGAATAGGCTCCCACCATCACCCTGTAGAATAGGGCCTACCCCTTCCTGTAGACAGACCTCACCCCATCCCCTGAATAGGTCACCATCCTCCCCTAGAATAGGACTCACCATCCTGTAGAATTGATCTCACCTCATCCCCTGTAGAATAGACCTCACCACTTCCTGTAGAATAGGCCTCACCATCCCCTGTAGTAGCCCACCATCCCCCCTAGAATAGGCCTCACCTCATCCCCCCAGAATAGGCCTCCACCTCATCCCCCTAGAATAGGGCCTCACCTCATCCCCCTGTAGAATAGACCCCCTTACCCCATCCCCTGTAGAATAGACCGAACCTCATCCCTGTAGAATAACTCACCTCATCCCCCTAGAATAGACCTAACCTCATCCCCCTGTAGAATAGGCTCATCTCATCCCCCTAGAATTAGGGACTCACCTCATCCCCCTGTAGAATAGGCCTCACCTCATCCCCTGTAGAATAGACCTCTACTATCCCCTAGAATAGACCTAACTCATCCCCTAGAATAGACCCCTGCCCCCACTCTGTAGAATAGACTCCAACTCATCCCCCCTGTAGAATAGGCCTCATCTCATCCCCCCTGTAGAATGAATCTAACTTCATCCCCTAGAATAGGACCAACCTCATCCCCTGTAGAATAGACCCAATCTCATCCCCCTAGAATAGACCCAACCTCATCCCCCCTGTAGAATCGACCTCTGTCTACTCAGAATAGACCCTAACCTCACATCCCTGTAGAATCGACCTCACCTCATCCCCCTTGTAGAATAGGCCTACCAATACCCCCTGTAGAATAGGCCTCATCTCATCCCCCTGTAGAATAGGCCTCATCCTCATCAAACTCTGGGGACAGGGCTTCACCTCATCCCCCCTGTAATAGACCTCACCCCTCATCCCCCCTGTAGAATAGCCTACTCCCATCCCCTGTAGAATAGCCCCAACCTCATCCCCTAGAATAGGCCTCAATCTCATCCCCCAGAATAGACCCCACCTCATCCCCCTGTAGGAATTGGATCTCACCTCATCCCCTGTAGAATAGACCTCACCTCATCCCCTGTGAATAGGCTCACCTCATCCCCCAGAATAGGGCCTAACTCCTCATCCCCCCTGTAGAATAGGCTCCCCACCATCCCCTAGAATAGGCTCTACCCCCATCCCCTAGAATAGGGTCAACCTCATCCCCTGTAGATAGGCCTAAATCTCATCCCCCTAGAATAGAATCCCATCTCATCTCCTGTAAATAGGGGCTTCACCTCATCCCCCCTGTAGAATA
>NW_027039120.1:0-40000 GCF_034236695.1 Oncorhynchus nerka | reverse complement strand
CAGACCACTGCTGATGGGGGTAGAGAACCAGACAGACCACTGCTGATGGGGTAGAGAACTAGACAGACCACTGCTGATGGGGTAGAGAACCAGACAGACCACTGCTGATGGGGAAGAGAACTAGACAGACACTGCTGATGGGGTAGAGAACTCAGACAGACCACTGCTGATGGGGTAGAGAACTAGACAGACCACTGCTGATGGGGTAGAGAACTAGACAGACCACTGCTGATGGGGTAGAGAGAACTAGACAGACCACTGCTGATGGGGTAGAGAACTAGACAGACCACTGCTGATGGGGTAGAGAACTGTGGACAGACCACTGCTGATGGGGGGTAGAGAACTAGACAGACCACTGCGGGGATGGGGTAGAGAACCAGACAGACTACTGCTGATGGGGAGGAGAACTAGACAGACCACTGCTGATGGGAGAAGAGAACTAGACAGACCACTGCTGATGGGGGAAGAGAAACTAGACAGACCACTGCTGATGGGGAGGAGAACTAGACAGACCACTGCTGATGGGGGTACAAATCAAATCATATGTATTTACATAGCCTCTACATCAGCTGGTATCTCAAAGTGCTGTACAGAAACCCAGCATAAAACCCCAAACAGCAAGCATGCAGGTGTAGAAGCACGGTGGCTAGAAAAACTCCCTAGAAAGGCCAGAACCCAGGAAGAAACCTAGAGAGGAACCAGGCTATAAGGTGGCCAATCCTCTGGCTGTGTCGGGTGGAAATTATAAAAGAACATGGCCAAGATGTTCAAATAAAAAACATAAATGACCAGCATGGTCAACTCATAGTAATCACAGTGAAAAGGTCAGAGTTCCATAGCCGCAGGCAGAACATTTGAAACTGGAGCAGCAGCATGGCCAGTTGAAATGGGGACAAATAAGGAGTCATCATGCCAGGTAGTCCTGAGGCATGGTCCTAGGGCTCAGGTCCTCCGAGAGAGAGAGAAAGAAAGAAAGAAAGAAAGAAAGAAAGAAAGAAAGAAAGAAAGAAAGAAAGAAAGAGAGAATCAGAGAGAGCATACTTAAATTCACACAGGACACCAGATAAGACAGAGAAGTACTTCCAGATATAACAAATTGACCCTATCTCGACACATAAACTACTGCAGCATAAATACTGGAGGCTGAGACAGGAGGGGTCAGGAGACACTGTTTCCCATCCGAGATACCCCAGACAGGGCCAATAGGCAGGATAAAACCCCACCCACTTTGCCAAATCACAACCCTACACTACTAGAGAGATATTTTCAACCATCAACTTACCATCCTGGACACAATGAGTATAGCCCACAAAGCCCACAAAGATTCTCCGCCACGGCCAACCCAGACAGGAAGACCACGTCAGTGACTCAACCCACTCAAGTGACGAACCCCTCCTAGGGACGGCATGGAAGAGCACCAGTACAGTCAGTGATTCAGCCCCTGTAATTGGGTTAGAGTCAGAGAATCCCAGTGGAGAGAGGGAGACGGCAAGGGACGGTAAGGGCGGGCCTGCTGCTCCAGTGCCTTCCGTTACCTTCACACTCCTGGGCCAGACTACACTCAATCATAGGACTCTACTGAAGAGGGGTGGAGTCTTCAATAAAGACTAAAGGCTGGAGACGAGTCTGCCTTCACATGGGTAGGCAGACCATTCCATAAAAATGGAGCTCTATAGGGAGAAAGCCCGCCCCCAGCTGGTTGCTTATTTGGTTTCCAATCTCTCCAAAATAATGTGATGATCGAGCAGTATCAAAAGCAGCACTAAGGTCTAGGAGCACGAGGACAGATGCAGAGCCTGGTCTGATGCCATTAAAAGGTAATTTACCACCTTCACAAGTGCAGTCTCAGTGCTATGATGGGGTTTCCAAAAACCAGACTGAAGCATTTCGTATAGATTGTTTGTCTTCAGGAAGGCAGTGATTGGTTGCGCAACAGCTTCTTTTTCTAAATATTAGAGAAGAATGGGAGATACGATATAGGCTGATAGTTCTTATATTTTCTCAAGGTTTGCTTGCTTTTCAAGAGGCTTTATTACTGCCACTTTTAGGAGTTTGTTACCATCCGGTGGATAGAGACGTTTATTATGTTCAACATACGAGGCCAAGCACAGGAAGCAGTTCTTTTCAGTAGTTTAGTTGGGAATAGGGTCTAGTATGCAGCTTGAAGGTTTAGAGGCCCTGATTATTTTCATCATTGTGTCAAGAGATATAGTGATAAACACATGAGTGTCTCCCTAACCCTAGGTCCTGGCAGAGTTGTGCAGACTCAGGACAGCTGAGCTTTTGGAGGAATACGCAGATTTAGAGAGTAGTCCGTAATTTTGCTTTCTAATGATCATGATTTTCCTCAAAGAATATCAACATTTTATTACTGCGAAGTGAAAGCTATCCTCACTTGGGAATGCTGCTTTTAGTTAGCTTTGCGACAGTATCAAAAATACATCTCGGATTGTTCTTGCTTTTCTCAATTAAGTTGAAAAATAGGATGACGAGCAGCAGGAGGGGCTTCGATACTGCACGGTACTGTCTTTCCAAGCTAGTCAGAAGACTCTCCAGTTTGGTGTAGCAGCAGAGGGCTCTTCGGTACGGGCACGGCACTGTCTTTCCAAGCTAGTCGGAAGACTTCCAGTTTGGTGGAGCAGCAGTGAGGCTCTTCGATACTGCACGGTACTGTTTTTCCAAGTTAGTTGGGAAGTCTTCCAGTTTGAGTAGCAGCAGTAAGGGTTCTTCGATACTGCACGGTACTGTCTTTCCAAGCTAGTCGTGTAAGTCTTCCAGTTTGGTGTGGCGAGAACAGAGCTGACAGACCCTGCTGAAAGGGGTTGGAGAACTAGACAGACCACTGCTGATTGGGTTGAGAACTAGACAGACCACTGCTAATGGGGTTGAGAACTAGACAGACCACTGCTGATGGGGTAGAGAACTAGACAGACCACTGCTGAAAGGGGTTGGAGAACCAGACAGACCACTGCCATGGGGTTGAGAACTAGACATAACACTGCTAATGGGGCTGAGAACCAGACATAACACTGCTGGATTGGGTTGAGAACTAGACAGACCACTGCTGAAGGGGTTGGAGAACCAGACAGACCACTGCCAATGGGGTTGAGAATCAGACATAACACTGCTAATGGGGTTGAGAACCAGACAGACCAAATGCTGGATTGGGCTGGAGAACCAGACAGAACACTGCTGATTGGGGAGAACTAGACAGACCACTGCTGAAAGGGTTGGAGAACTAGACAGAGAACTGCTAATGGGGGTTGAGAACTAGACATAACACTGCTGATGGGGTAGAGAACTGAAGACAGACCACTGTTGATGGGGAAGAGAACCAGACAGACCACTGCTGATGGGGGGTTGAGAACTAGACAGACCACTGCTGACGGGGGCTGAGAACTAGACAGACCACTGCTGACGGGGTTGGAGAACTAGACAGACCACTGCTGAATGGGGGAGAACTGGAGAACTATGGGGACAGACCACTGCTCATTGGGTTGGAGAACTAGACAGACCACTGCTGATGGGGGTGGAGAGACAGACCACTGCTGATGGGGGTTGAGAACTAGACAGACCACTGCTGAAGGGGGAAATACCACTGCTTATGGGGGAGAACTAGACAGACCACTGCTGATGGGGGGTTGGAGAACCAGACAGACCACTGTCACGGCTGAGAACTAGACAGACCACTGCTGATGGGTAGAGAACTCAGACAGACCAGATGGGGGTGAGAAATCAGACAGACCACTGCTGAAGGGGCTTGAGAACTAGACAGACCACTGCTGAAGAGGGCTGGAGAACTAGACAGACCACTGCTGATGGGGGTTGGAGAACTAGAGACCACTGCTGAAGGGGTAAAGAAATACCACTGCTAATGGGGGTTGAGAACTAGACAGACCACTGCTGATGGGGTGAGAACTAGACAGACCACTGTTAATGGGGGTGAGAACTAGACAGACCACTGCTGAAGGGGGCTGAGAACTAGACAGACCACTGCTGAAGGGGTTGGAGAACCAGACAGACCACTGCTGATGGGGTTGGAGAACTAGACAGACCACTGCTGATGGGGTAGAGAACCAAACAGACCACTGCTGATGGGGTTGGAGAACCAGACAGACCACTGCGATTGGGATGAGAACCAGACAGGGCTGAGAACTAGACAGACCACTGCTGGGGTAGAGAACTAGACAGACCACTGCTGACGGGGGGGGTTGGAGAACTAGACAGACCACTGCTGAAGGGGTTGAGAACTAGACAGACCACTGCTGAAGAGGGGTTGAGAACTAGACAGACCACTGCTGAGAACAGACAGATCACTGCTGAAGGGGGTTGGAGAACTAGACAGACCACTGCTGATGGGGTAGAGAACTAGACAGAACGAAGAGGGTTGAGAACTCAGACAGACCACTGCTGAATGAGGGGCCAATGCAGAGAACCAGACAGACCACTGCTGATTGGGATAGAGAACTAGACAGACCACTGCTGATGGGGTAGAGAACTAGACAGACTCACTGCTGATGGGGTAGAGAACTAGACAGACCACTGCTTAGAGAACGGGATGTTGAGAACTAGACAGACCACTGCTGATGGGGGGGGGAGACCACCGATGGGGAAGAGACAGACCACTGCTGATGGGGAAGAGAGACAGGTGATGAGAACTAGACAGACCACTGCTGATGGGGTAAGTACAGACACTGACAGATCACTGCTGATCTACTACTACTATCTACTACTATCATCCACTATATACCATCACTACCACTACTGATCACCATCTACTAACTATCCACATCTACTACTACTATCTGATTACCATCCACCATTCATGAGAATCTACTATTAGATCCAGACATTATCTACTACTACCATCCATCCACCATCCACTATCTACTACCACCATCCACTACTACCATCTACTACCATTCCATGGTGGTATCTACTATCTACTATTACTAGATACTTATCTCCACTATCTACTATGGGGTATCCACTCTACTCATCTACTATCACCATCTACTTACTGCTGATCTATTATCTATCTATTACTATCTACTACTATTTATTCATTTATTACCATCTGATGGGGTATCTAGAATTTATCTACTTACTATTCCATTACTACTATCTACTATTAGGGGTAGTATTAGAACTAGACAGGCCACTATCTACTACTATCTACTATGGGGATAGAGAATATGACTATCTACTATCACTATCTACTACTGATGGGGTAGAGAGCTAGACACTTATCTACTACTACTGATGGGGAAGAGAACTAGACAGACTACTGCTGATGGGTAGAGATTTACTAGACTATCACTATCTGCTGACTGGGGTAGAGAATCTAGACAGATCTACTACTACTGACTTGGGTAAACAGACACTACTATCTTACTTCATTACTATCGCCATTCTACTACCACATCTACTATCAATCTATCATCTACTATTACTATCACTATCTACTTTTTTGTTACTATTCATTTAGGATTTATCTATTTATTACTATTCATTTTATTACTATCTACTACTACTATCTACTCATTACTATCTACTATCTACTATATTATCTATTTACTATTCATTCTACTACCACTATCTACTTCTTACTACTATCCACCATACTATCTATTACCTACTACTACCTCATTTCACTATTCATTTACTACTATCTATCTTATTTATCTATCTACTTCATTCACTATCTACTATCTACTACTTCATTACTATTACTACTACTATCTACTATCTACTACTACTATCTACTACTACCATCTACTACTACTATCTACTATTACTATCTACTATTTACATCTACTATTACCATCTACTTACATTATCTACTACTACCATCTACTATTACTATCTACTACTACTTCATTCACTATTCCATCTACTACTACTACATTACTATCTACTACTACTATCCATCTACTACTATCTACTACTACTATCTACTATTATTATCTATTATTACTATCTACTATTTACTATCTACTTTATCTACCATTACATTATCTACTACTACTATACTATCATTATTTATTACATTATCTACTACTCTATCTACTACTATCTATTATTACTATCTACTATTACTATCTACTACTACTATCTATCTACTATCTACTACTATTATCTACTACTACTATTACTATCTACTATCTACTATCTACTATCACTATCATTTATCTATTTACTACTATCTACTATCTACTATCTACTATCTACTATTTCACTATTACCATATCTACTATCATACTACTATTACCATCTACTACTACCATCTACTATTACTATCTACTTACTATCTATCTATTTACTATCTCTATTATCTTTTTATCTATCTACTACTATCTACTACTACTATCTACTATTACTATCTACTATCTACTACTACTATCTATCTATACTACTATCTACTATTACTATCTACTACTACTATCTACTATCACTTATCTACTACTACTATCTACTCATCTACTATCTACTATCTACTATCTCTACTACTACATATTACTATCTACTACTACTATCTACTATTATCTATCTACCATCTACTTATCTACTATCTACTATCTACTTCTACTATCTACTACTACCATTACTATCTACTACTACTTCTATTATTACTATCTACTACTACATTCATCTACATTATCTACTATCTACTACTACTATCTACTATTACTATCTACTACTACTATCTACTACTACCATCTACTATCTACTATTACTATCTACTACTACTATCTACTTATCTACCATCTATCTATTTTACTACTTCATTCATCTACTACTACTATCTACTATCCATCTACTACTACTACCATCTACTATTACATTCATCTACTATTACCATCTACTACTACTACCATTTCTACTCACTATCTACTACTACCATCTACTATTCTATCTACTATTACCATTCACTACTACCACTTCAATACCATCTACTACTACCATCTACTACTACTATCTACTACTACTATTTTCACTATTACTACTACATATCCACTATCTACTACTATTACTACTATCTACTATTACTATCTACTACTACCATTCACTATCTACTATCTACTATTACCATCTACTACCATCCACTATCATCTACTACTACTATCTACTACTACTCATTCATTATCTATTATCTACTACTACTATTTATCTACTATCTACTATCTACTATCTACTATCTATCTACTACTATTCATTCACTATTATCTATCTACTATCTACTATCTACTATCTACTATTACTATCTACTACTACCATTCTATCTTTATCTACTATTACTTATCTACTACTACTATCTATTTATTACTACTACTATCTACATTCTACTACTACTATCTACTATTACTATCTATTTACTACTTATCTACTACTATTTATCTACTACTACTATCTACTATCTTATCTACTACTATTTTCATTACTACTATTATATCTACTACTACTACTACTATACTATCTACTACTTATTATCTACAATTACTATCCATTTACTACTATCTACTACTACTCATCTACTATTACTATCTACTACTACTATCTACTATCTACTATCTACTATCTACTATCTACTATTACTACTACTATTACTACTATCTACTATCTACTATCTACTATCTACTACTACCATCACTTATTATCTATCTACTACATACTACATTACTTTATCTACTATACTACTATCACTACTATCATACTATTCATTTATATTTATCTACTACTACCATCTACTACTTTATCACTTATTACCATCTACTACTACTATCTACTATCTACTATCTACTATCTACTATCTACTACTACTACTCTCTACTACTCATTCTATTTCTTATTATTACTATCTACTATTACTATCTACTACTATTCTACTACTATCTACTATCTACTATTATCTACTATTGCCAATCTACTACTACTATCTACTATTACTATCCACTATTACTATCTACTACTACTTATCTACTTTACTACTACTACTACCATCTACTACTACTACTACTACTTCATCTACTATCTACTATTACTACTACTATCTACTACTATCTACTATTACTTATCTACTACTACTATCTATATACTACTATCATTACTATCTACTACTACTATCTACTATCTACTATCTACTACTTATCTATTACACTATCTACTATCTACTATCTACTATCTACTATTACTATCTACTATATTTATCTACTACTACTATCTACTATCACTATCTACTACTACCATTCTTTACTATCTACTATCTTACTATTCTACTACTATCTACTATCTACTATCTACTACTACTATCTACTACTACTATCTACTACTATTCATTACTACCATCTATTATTACTATCTACTATTACTATCTACTACTACTATCTACTACTACTATCTCTATACTATCTACTACTACCATTCATTACTACTCATCTACTTAATACCATTACTATCTACTATCTACTACTACTACTACCACTACTATCCACTACTACTACTTTATTTAACCAGGCTATCTACTACTACATCTTATTTTCAATGATCTAACATGGGTTACATTCACTATCTACAGATTTGTACTTATACCATTCGGGTTTCTATCTACTACCATCTACTACTATTCACTCTTACTATCTACTACTACCATCTACTACTATCTACTTTTACTATCTACTATTACCATCTACTATTACCATCTACTACTACCATCCACTACTACCATCCACTATTTACTATCTACTACTACTACTATTCACTATCTACTATCTACTACTACTATCCACTACTACCATTCACTACTATCTACTACTACTATCTACTACTACTATCTACTATTACCATCTACTACCACTATCTACTACTACTATCTACTATTACTTATCTACTACTACTTCATTTTTTTATTACTATTTACTACTACTACCATTCTATTTACTACTATCTACTACTACTATCTACTACTACTATCATTTATCTACTATACTATCTACTACTACTATCTATACACTATATTATCTACTATTTATCTATTTATATTTATCTACTACTATCTATTTATCTATTACTATCTACTATTTATTACTACTACTATCTACTATTACCATCCACTATCTACTATTTACTTTACTATCTACTACTTATATCTACTATTATATCTACTACCACTATCTATTACTACTATCTACTATTACCATCTACTACTACTATCTACTACTATCTATACTACTATCTACTACTACTATCTACTACTACTATCTACTACTACTATCTATTTACTATCTACTACTACTATTCACTACTACTATCCACTATTTATCTACTACTACTATCTACTATCTACTATCTACTTTACTATCTACTACTACTATCCATTACTACTATCTACTACTACCATCTACTATTACTATCTACTACTACCATCTACTACTACTATCTACTACTACTATCTACTACTACTCATTCATACTACTACTACTATCTACTACTACTATCTACTACTACTATCTACTACTACTATCTACTATTACTATCTACTATACTATTCACTACTACTATCTATTTATACTATCTACTACTACTATCTATTTATTATCTATCTACTACTACCATCTATTCCACCATTCCACTACTACTCATCACTATTACTATCTACTACTACCATTCACTACTACTATCTACTTCATTACCATCTACTATTACCATCTACTTTACTATCTACTACTACCACTATTACTATCTACTACTACCATCTACTACTACATTACTACTTATTCACTATCTACTATCTACTATTTATCTACTACTACACCATTCACTATTATCCATCCTACTATTACTATCTACTACTACCATCCACTATACTATCTACTACTACCATCTACTATTACCATCTACTATTACCATTCACTTACCATCTATTCATTATATTTATTTACTACTATCTACTATCATTATCTACTACTACCATCTACTACTACTATCCACTTTATATCTATCTATTTCTACTTACTACTATCTACTATTATCTATCACTACTACTATCTACTATTACTATTTCTACTACTATTTATATTACTATTTACTATCTACTACATTCACTACTACTTCATATCTACTACTACTATTATATCTATTATTACTTCATTCACTATTACCATTACTATTACTATCTACTATTACTATCTACTACTACTATCTATGTTACTATCTACTCTACTATCTACTATACTACCATTCTACTACTACTCTACTATCTCATACTACTACCATTCACTATCTACTACTACTATCTACTACTACTACCATTATTATCTACTACTCTTCATTCATTTACTACTTCATCTACTACTACTCATCTACTATCTATCTACTACTACTATTCATTTACTACTACCATCTACTACTACTATCTACTATTACCATCTATCTACTACTATCTACTATTACTATCTACTATTACTATCTACTACTACTATCTATTATTACTACTACTACTATCTACTTTACTATCTACCATTACCATCTACTACTACCATCTACTACATCTACTATATTACCATTACTATATCTACTACTACTATTCTATTACATCATCTACTATTACCATCTATCTATCTATACTACTACTACTCATTACTATCTACTACTATTTATCTACTATCATCTACTACTATTTACTACTATCTGATTTATTTATCTACTATCTACTATCCATATCTACTATTACTATTACTATCTACTATTACTATCACTACTATCTACTATTACTATTCACTACTATCTACTACTACCATCTACTATTACTATCTACTACTACCATTCACTTTACTTATCTATCTACTACTACTATCACTATTACCATCTACTATTACTTATCTACTACTACTATCTATCTACTATCTACTATCTACTACTACTATCTAATATTACTATCTACTATTACCATCTACTACTACTATCTACTATTACCATCTACTATTACTATCTACTACTATTATCTACTATTTATCTACTACTACTATTTTCTATCATCTACTACCATCTACTATCTTATCTACTATCTATCTATTCACTACTACTATCTACTACTACTACTATCTACTATCTACTACTACTACCATTACTATCACTACTACTACTATACTACTACTACTATCTCTACTACTATCTACTACTACTATCTACTACTACTACTATCTACTATTACCATCTACTACTACTATCTACTATTACATACTACTACTACTACTACTATCTACTACTACTCATCTCACTACTACTTATCTACTACTACTACTACCATCTACTATCTACTATTACTACTATCTACTATTCATTTATCTATTTATTTTATCTACTACTATCTATCTACTATTACTATCTACTACTATTTATCTACTACTACTATCTACTACTACTATCTACTACTACATTTCATCACTATTACTATCTACTATTACTATCTACTATCACTATCTACTATACTACTACTATTATTACTATCTACTACTACTTCATTCTATTTCCATTTACTATCTACTATTACTATCTACTACTACTATCTACTATCTACTACTACCATTACTATTACTATCTACTATCTATCTATTCTATCTACTACTACTATATTACTCATCTACTTACCATCACTACTACTATCTACTACTACTATCTACTACTACCATTCACTATTACTATCTACTACTACCATCTACTACTACTATCTACTACTACTAATACTACTATCTACTACTACTATCTACTATCTACTATTACTATCTACTACTATCTACTACTACTATCTACTACTAATATCTACTTGTTACATTACTACTACATCTACTACTACCATCTATCTATCTATATCTACTATCTATCTACTACTACCATCTACTACTACTATCTACTACTACTATCTACTATTACTATCTACTACTACTATCTACTATTACTATCTACTACTACTATCTACTACTACTATCTACTATCTACTACTACCATTCACTACTACTATCACTACTACTACTACATTATACTACCATCTACTATCTACTATCTACTTCTACTATCTACTATTACTATCTACTACTACTATTCACTACTACTATCTACTACTACTATCTACTATATTTATCTACTATTCATCTATTATTACTATCTATTTACTACTATCTACTATTACTATATCTACTACTACTATCTACTATAATTATATCTACTACTACTCATCTACTACTACTCATCTACTACTACTATCTACACATCTACTATTACTATCTACTATTACTATCTACTACTACATTTGCTACTATCTACTATCTACTATCTACTACTACTATTCACTATCTACTATTACTATCTACTACTACTATCACTATTCTATCTACTACTATCTACTATTACCATCTACTACTACTATCTACTTAATACTATCTACTATACTACTATCTACTATTACTATCTACTATCTACTATCTATTATTACTATTCATTTCTACTTATCTACTACTACTTATCATTACTACTCATCTACTACTACTATCTACTACTACTATCTACTACTACATTATCTATACTACTATCTACTACTATTACTATCTACTACTATTTATCTACTATTCATCTACTACTACTATCTATTTATTACTATCTACTATTACTTATCTATTACTACTATCTATCTATCTACTACTTTATTATCATTTATACTACTATCTTACTTTATCTACTACTACCATTCACTACTACTATCTACTACTACTATCTACTACTTTATTCACTACTACTATTCACTATACTATCTACTACTACTATCTACTACTACTACTATCTTTATTTACTACTATCTACTACTATCTATCTACTACTATCTACTATTATCTACTACTACTATCTACTACTACCATTACTACTACTATCTACTATCTCATTCTACTACTATATCTACTACTACCATCTACTACTACCATTCACTACTACCATCTACTACTACTATCTACTACTACCATCTACTATTACTATCTACTATTACTATCTACTACTACTATCTACTACTACATTCACTACTACTATCTACTACTACTATCTACTATACTATCTACTACTACTATCTACTATTACTATCTACTACTACTATCCACTATTACTATCTACTACTACCATCCACTATTACTATCTACTACTACCATCTACTATTACTCCACTCTCCACTACTACCACTATCCACTACATCCATTATTTATCTACTACTATCATCTACTTACTACTTTATCTACTATCGATATTATCTATCTACTATTATTTATCTACTACTTATCTACTATTACTATCTACTACTACTATCTACTATTTATCTACTCTATCTACTACTATATCTACTACTACTATCTACTATTACTATCTACTACTACCATTCTACTATTACTATCTACTACTACTATCTACTACTACTATCTACTACTACATTTTCATTCACTACTTATCTACTATGCTTATCTACTACTACTATCACTTGCTATTATCTACTACTACTATATTCATTTACACATTCATCTACTACTATCTCTATCTACATTCATTTGTTACTATCTATCTATTTACTATCTATCTACTACTATCTACTACTATTACTATTACTACTACTTTATTACTCTATTTACTTATCTTACTACTATCTATTTATTACTATCATTCATTTATCTACTACTACTATCTATTATTTCATTACTACTACTATCTACTATTTACTATCTACTACTACCATTCATTTACTACTATTCATTTACTACTATCTACTACTATTTATCTACTACTATCTATCTATTATCTTACTATAGCCATTTCATACTACTACTATCTATTTTATACTTTCTACTATTACTATCCACTATTCTATCTACTACTACTATCCACTACTACCATCTACTATTACTTATCACTCTACTATCCACTACTACGATCTACTACATATCCACTACTACTACCATCTCACCATTACTATCTACTATCTACTATCTACTACTACTCATCCACTATATTTATCTACTACTACTATCTACTACTATTTATCTATTTACTACTATCTACTATTACATTATCTACTACCACTATCATTACTACTACTCATCTACTACTACCATCACTACTACCATCTACTACTATATTTATCTACTACTACTATCTACTACTACCATCTACTACTACTATCTATCTACTATCTACCATTCATCTACTACTACTACCATCTACTATTACTATCTACTTCTACTATTCATTTACTATTTATCTACTATACTACTATCTACTACTATCTACATTCATTTTACTATCTACTACTACTATCTACTACTACTTCATTCATTTTTACTATACTATTAGCTTATCTATTTTTTACTATTATCTATTACTACTATCTACTATTATTATCTACTATTACTATCTATCTATACTATCTACTACTACTAGTTATCTCTACTACTCATCTACTACCACTATCTATTTACTACTATTCATCTACTACTATCTACTTTATATCTCTACTATCTACTACTACTTATCTACTATTTACTACCATTACTTATCTATTTACTACTATTATTTACTATTATCTATTTACTTTATCTACTACTATCTATCTATTACTATCTACTATATCTACTACCATTACTACTATTTATCTACTACTACTATCTACTATTACCATCTACTACTACTCATTCATCCACTATTACCATCTACTACCATCTACTATTACTATTACTACTACTATCTACTACTACTATCTACTACTATCTACTATCCACTATTAGATTTATCCTTATCTACTATCTATTTACTATTATCTACTACTACTTATCTAATATCTACTATTACTATCTACTACTACTACTATATCTACTACTACCATTACTATTATCCATATCTATTTACTACTACCATCTTACTATCTATTTATCTTCTATACTACCATTCATTATCTATCTACTACTACCATCTTACTATTATATCTATTTACTATTATCTATTACATTATCATTCATTTACTATCTACTACTACTCATCACTATTACTATACTACTACATTATCTACTTTACATTATACCTACTATCTATTACTATCTACTACTTACTATCTACTATTACTATCTACTATTACTATCTATTTACTACTACCATCTACTACTACTTCATCTACTATTACTATCTACTATTTATCTACTACTACCATCTACTACTACTTATCTACTATCTACTACCATTATCTACTATCTACTATCTACTATTACATATCTACTACTACTTCATCTACTACTACTATCTACTACTACTTCATTCATTTACTATTTATCTACTACTATCTACTTACTATCACTATTACTATCTACTACTACTATCTACTACTACTATCTACTACTATCTACTACTACTATCTACTACTACTCTACTACTACCATCTACTATACTACTATCTACTACTACTATCTACTACTACCATCTACTACTACTATATTCATACTATCTACTACTACTACTACCATCTACTACTTTTATCTACTTACTATTTCACTTACTACATCTACTACTACTATCTACTTATTTATCTACTACTACTATCTACTCACTATCTACTACTACTATCTACTACTACTATCTACTATCTATCTACTACTACTCACTACTACCATCTACTACTACATTCATCTACTACTATCTACTATTTACTATCTACTACTACCACTATCTACTACTACCATCTACTACTACTACTACATCTACTATTACCATCTACTACTACTATCTACTACTACCATCTACTATTACTATCTACTACTACTATCTACTATCTATTATCTACTACTACCATTCACCATTACTACTACTACTACCATCTACTACTACTATCTACTACTACCATCTACTACTACCATCTACTACTACCATCATACTATACTACTACTACTACTACTCATTACTATTACTATCTACTACTACTATCTACTACTACTATCTACTACTACTATCTACTATTACTATCTACTACTACTCATTTACTACTATCATTATATCTATTCACTACTACTACTACTACTATTCACTATCTATTTACTACTTATCTATTATTTATCTACTACTACCATCTACTATTCTCATCTACTACTACTACTATCTACTACTACCATCTACTACTATCTACTACTACCATCACTACATATTACTTATCTACTATTACTATCTACTACTACTATCTACTACTACCATCTACTACTACTATCTATATCTACTACTACTACTACTATCTACTATTACTATCTACTACTACTATCTACTATCTATCTACTACTACTTATCTACTACTTTATCTACTATCTACACTACTATTCATCTTACTATTACTATCTACTACTATTTACTACTACCATCTACTACTACTATCTACTACTACTATTCATTTACTACTATACTACTATTCTACTATCTATCTATCTACTACTACTATTTCACATCTACTACTATCTACATTACTACTACTACTACCATTCACTTATCTACTATACTACTATCTACTATCCATTTACTACTACATCTACTACTACTATCTACTACTACCATCTACTATTACATCTACTACTACTCATCTCACTACTACTATCTACTACTATTCACTCTATCTACTACTATCTACTACTTCATCTACTATTCACTATCTACTACACCATCTACTATCTACTATCTACTATCTACTATCTATCTACTACTACCATCTTACTACTATTCATTCACTATCTATCTACTCACTACTACATTCATCATTACCATCTACTATACTATCTACTACTACTATCACTATCTACTATCTACTACTACATTCATCTACTATTACTATCTCACTACTACCATCTACTACTACCATCTATCTACATTATTTATCATCTCATTACTATCTACTTTATATCTACTATTACTACCATTACTCATCTACTACTACATTCATTATTACTATCTACTACTACTATCTACCATTATCTATTTACTATTATCCATTTATCTACTTTATCTACTATCTATTTACATTATCTATCTACTCTCCATACCACTACTACTACTATCTACTATTACCATCTACTACTACTATCTACTATTACTACCACTATCTACTATTACTATCTACTATTACTTACTATTACTATTCATTATTACTACTATCTACTATCTACTATCTACTATTACTCTATCTACTACTACCATTCATTTACTATTTATCTCTATCTACTATCTATATTTATCTACTACTACCATCTACTATTACTATCCACTACTACCATCCACTACTACCATTCATCACTACCATCTACTATACCATCTACTATTACTATTTCACTATTACTATCTACTATTATCCACTACTACTATCTATCTATTATCCACTACTACTCATCTACTACTACCATTCACTCACTACCATTCACTACTACTCATCTACTACTACTATCTACTACTACTACATTCATTATCTACTATCTACTATCTACTATTACTATCTACTACTACTATCTACTACTACTCATCTACTATATTTATCTACTACTACCATCTACTACTACCATCCACTACTATTTATACTATCACTATTACTACTACTCATCACTACTACCATCCACTATTTACTATCTACTACTACCATCTACTATTACCATCTACTTGTATATCTACTAGTTAGCATCCATTTACTATCTACTATTCCATCTTACTATAAATTACTACTACTATCTACTACTACTATCTACTATTCTATCATCTTATCTACTACTACTATCTACTACTATTATTCACTATTACTACTTATCTACTACTTATCTACTATCTACTATTACTATTACTATTATCTACTATCTACTACTACTATTCTATTTACTACTACCATCTATCTACCATCTTACTATTATCTATCTACTAACTATCTATTATATAGGTATTTTACTATCTACTTTACTACTATCTACTACTACTATCTATTTACATATCTATCTACCAATACTATTACTATCTACTAATCATCTACTTTACATCTACTACTACCATCTACTATTACCATCTACTACTATATCTACTACTACCATCCATCTACTACTACATCTACTATGTACCATTCTTTATACCATCTACTCTACTATCTACTACTACTATTGATATTTATCTACTACTACCATTCACTACTACTCATCTACTTACTACATTCATCTACAGGATATCTACTACTACTCATCTATTTACTTTTTATCTACTATTACTCCATCTACTACTATCTATCATTATCTATTACTACTATCTATCTACTACTATCTATTCATTACTTATCTATCTACTATTATCTATTTACTACTACTATTTCATTCTATTTTCTACTTTATCTACTACTATACTACCTTATCATTTGTTACATTCAGGTTATTTTATCTACTATTACACTACTACTCATCTCCTCCTACTACTATCTATCTACTACTATCTATCTACTACTACTCCGCAACTTACTACTACTATCTACTACTACTATCTATTTCACTATTACTATACTATCTACTACTCATCTCACTACTACCATCTTATTACTACCATTAGTCATCTACTTATCTACTACTACTATCTACTATTACTATTCATTTCATTATTATATACTATCTACTACTACTATCATTATCTACTACTATTCTATCTACTACTACCAGGTGGGTTCAGTTTACATTATCTATTTACTATCTACTACTACTACTACTATCTACTATTACTATTCTACTACTACTATTCACTACTACCATTCATGATTACGGAATTCTATCTACTTCTACTATCTACTAGCTTTGGGATCTACAATTACTACTATCTGGAAACATCTACTACTACTATCATTCATTTGTTACTACTATCGCCACTACTACCATCCACTATTACCATCCACTACTACTATCCACTATTACCATCCACTATTACCATTCACTACTACCGCATCCACTATTACCATCCACTACTACCATCCACTATTACCATCCACTATTCATCCACTACACCATCCACTATTACCATTACTATTACTAGACCACTACTACCATCCACTTGTGTCTATCTACTACTACTATCTAGATTCCATGTCCCTGTACTACTATTACTAATATAATTACTATACTGCATTGTACTACTATTATCTACTACTACAGACACTATTACCATCCACTTATCTACTATTACGAATGCCACTATTTATCTACTATTCTATTTACTACTACCATCCACTATTACTATCTTTCTACTACCATGAACTATTACTATCTACTACTACCATTGACCATTTACCTAAACACTATCCACTACTAGCATCTACTATTACTGGTCTCCAGCGTTACACTATCCACTACTACTATCTACTATTACTATCTACTACTACCATTCATTTATTACTATCTACTACTACCATCAGGTTTTACTACTACTATTATCAATATATGCTGATAACATTTATCTGTTTTATTACTTTTTATCTACTACTACTCATCTACTACTATTCATCTGCAAACTAGTTTACTCATTATCTATTATCTACTTTGATATATCTACTTTGATTATCTACTACTACTATCTACTATTACTTATCTATTTATCTACTATCTACTACTAGGATTTATCTACTACTTACTTATCTACTACCATTTATCTATTACTATCTACGCTACTACTACCACTATCTACTATTTTATTTACTACCAATATCTACTACTACCTATCTACTACTACCATCTACTACCATCTACTACTACCATCTAGTCTACTATCTACTATCTATTTCATCTATTCAGACTACTGGCATCTACTACTACTACTACCATTCCGGAGTCTATTACTATCATTACTACTACTATCTATCTTATTCTTTTCTACTACTACTATCTATTTACTCCTGTTTACTATCTACTATCTACTACTATTTCATTATTTGGTATATCTATCTATTCACAGTATTACTCATCTATGTACTATCTATTTATCTATTATCTATTTACTAAATTCATTTATATTTATCTATTTATTATTTATCTATTCTACTACCATTATTCATTTATCTATATCACGGAATTAGCTACTAATCTACTACATACTATTTACTATTACTATCTACTTACTCTCATATCTATACTATTACTATTCTACTACTAGCATTTACTATCTACTTTACTATCTACTATCTATCTACTACTATTTATCTACTATTACTATCTACTACTACTATCTATATATTTATCTACTTTACTTATCTTACTATTTACTACTACTATTACTATCCACTATTCTATTTATCTACTTTACTATCTACTATTATTTATCTACTACTACTATCTATTTATATTCATCTACTACTACTATCTACTACTACTCCACTACTACCATCTACTACTACTATCTATTTACCATCTACTACTACTATCTACTTACTATCTACTACTACTATCCATCTACTATCTACTATCTACTATCTATCTACTACTACTATCTACTACTATCATTATCTAATTATCTACTTATATCTACTATTACTATCTACTACTATTCATTACTATTACTATCTATCTACTACTATCTACTTTACTATCTACTACTCTATCTACTATTACATTATCTACTACTACTATCTACTACTACCATCCACTACTACTATCTACTATTACCATTATCTACTACTACCATCACTACTACTATCTACTATTACCATCTACTTTACCATCTACTTACTACTATCTACTACTATCATCTCACTATTACTATTACTATTTATCTACATTTATCTACTTCATCTACTGTTATCTACTATACTATCTATTTTTACTATCTACTACTACTATCTACTACTACTATCTACTACTACTATCTACTATTATTATTTCCATACTACTACTATTTTCATTTACTATCTATCTATTTACTATCTCTACTTATCTACTACTACTATTCACTACTACTTATCTACCTACTACTATCTACTACTACCATCTACTACTACATCTATCTACTTATCTACTACTACCATTCACTTTACTACTACTATTACTACTACTATCTACTACTACTATCTACTACTACCATCTACTATTACCATCACTTTACTATCTACTACTACCATCCACTACCACTATCTACTACTACCATTCACTACATTACCATCTACTACTACCATCTACTACTACTATCTACTCCACTATCACCATCACTATTACTATCTACTACTACTCATCTACTATTACCATCTACTACTACTATCTACTACTACATCTACTATTACCATCTACTACTACTATCTACTATTACCATCTACTACTACCATCCACTATCTACTATCTACTACTACTATCATCTACTACTATCTACTACTACTATCTACTATTACTCATCTACTACTACCATCTACTACTACTCATCATTACTATCTACTACTACCATCTACTATCTACTACTACTTCATCTACTACTACCATCTCTACTACTATCTACATTACTACCATCTATTATCTACTATCTACTACTACTATCTACTATCTACTACTACTATCTATTACTACTATCTACTACTACTCATCTACTATATTTATCTACTACTACTATCTACTATTACTATCTACTACTACCATCTACTACTACTATCTACTACTACTCATCTACTATTACTATCTACTACTACTATCTACTACTACCATCTCATTTATTACTATCTACTACTACTATCTACTACTACTATTACTACTACCTATCTACTACTACTATCTACTAGTTACTATCTATTTATTACTATCTACTACTACTATCTACTATTTACTATCTTACTACTTATCTACTACTACTACTATCATTACTATCTACTATATATCTATACTACTATCACTATTACTTATCTACTATTACCATCTACTATCTACTACTACTATCTACTACTACTCATCTACTACTATTACTATCTACTACTACTATCACTACTACTATCCATCTTATCTACTACTATCTATCTACTACTATCTACTAACACCTATTACTATCTACATTACTATCTACTACTACTATCTACTACTACTTATCTATCTACTATCTCCATTTATACTATCTACTACTACTATCTTACTTATACTACTACTACTACTATTACTATCTACTACTACCATCACTTACTACCATTCTACTACTATCTACTATTACATCTACTACTACTCATCTACTACTACTATTATCTACTACTACTATCTACTACTACTATCTACTACTACTATCTATTACCATTCATTTTACTTACTATCCATCTACTACTATCTACTACTACTATCCACTATTACTATCTACTACTACTATCTATATTACTATCTACTATACTATTCATCTACTACTATCCACTATTATCTCTACTACTTTACTACTATCTACTACTACCATCTACTATCTACTACTACTCATCTTACTATCTACTACTACTCATCTACTACTATCTATCTACTATCTACTATCTATTTACTACTATCTACTACTACTATCTACTACTACTATCTACTACTACTATCTACTCTACTATCTACTACTACTATCTACTTATTACCATCTACTACTACCATCCACTACTTATCCATCTATTATCTACTATCTATTATTACTATCTACTATTCATCTACTATTATCTATATTACTACTTATCTACTACTACTATCTACTTTACTATCTACTACTACCACTATCTACTATTACTATCTATCTACTATCTACTACTATCATCTACTACTATCTACTACTATCTACTACTCATTTACTACTATCTATCTACTACTATCTACTATTACTATTTACTACTACTATCTACTACTACTCATCCATTTATCATACTTATCTACTACTACTATCTACTACTACTATCTACTACTACTCATTACTACTATTACTATCTACTATTTTTATCACTACTACCATCTACTACTACTATCTACTATCTACCACTACTACCATCTACTATCATTACTATTATTTATCTACTACTACTATCTATACTATCTTTACTACTATCTATTACTACTATCTACTACTACTATCTATTTACTACTATCTATCTACTATTATTCATCTACTACTACTATTTCATTTACTATCTACTTACTACTACTATCTACTATCTACTTATCTATCTACTACTACTATCTACTACTACTATCTACTACTATCTACTACTATCATCTACTTCACCATCTACTACTATTCATTCACTACATCTACTACTATCTACTACTACTACTACTTATCTACTATTACTATCTACTACTACATCTACTACTACTATCTCTACTATCTACTACTATCTATCTACTACTACTATCTCACTATTACTATCACTACTACTATCTACTACTACTATCTACTACTACATTATCTCTACTTCCATATTACCATCTATTACACTACTATCTACTACTACTATCTACTTTATATTATCTATCTACTATTTACTATCTACTTCATTCATTTGCTACTATCTATTATCTACTTATCTATTATCTACTTATCTACTTATACTATCTACTACTACTATTCTACTATTACTACATTATTTACTCATTCATTTACTATATATCTACTACTACTATCTACTATACCATTATTATTTTTCACTATCTACTATTTATATTATCTATTACTACTATTTATATTATCTATTATCTACTACTACTCATCTATCTATTTATCTACTACTCTATCCATCTTCTATACTATCTACTACTACTATCTACTACTCTATCTACTATTATCTATTACTATACTATTATCATTATTCACTACTACTATCTACTATTACTATCTACTACTACTATACTTTACTATCTACTACTACTATCTACTATTACTACTATCTACTACTACCTATCTACTATTACTATCTACTACTACTATCTATCTACTACTATTCATCTACTATTACTATCTACTACTACTATCTACTATTACTATCCACTACTACTATCTATTACTATTACTATTCACTATTACCATCACTACTACCATCTACTACTACCATCCACTATTCATCTACTACTACTATTACTACTACTACTATCTATTTATATTATCATCTACTACTTATCTACTATCTACTATCTACTACTACCATCTATTACTATCCATATTACTATCCACTATTACTATTACTACCACTATCTACTACTACCATCCACTACCACCATCCACTTACTATCTACTACTACCATCTACTACTACCATCTACTACTACATTCATTACTATCTATCTACTACTTATCTACATATTATCTACTGCTACTACCATTACCATTTATTATATATCTACTATTACTATCTACTTACTACTATCTACTACTACTATCTACTACTACTATCTACTACTACTATCCACTATTACATATTTATCTACTACTACCATCTACTACTACCATTACTATATCTACTACTATCTATTCATTCTACTACTATCTATCATTACTACTACTATCATTCACTATCTACTACTACTATCTACTACTACTATTCATTTATTACTATCTACTACTACTATCCACTATATTACTATCTACTACTATTATCTACTACTACTATCTACTACTACTATTCACTATCTACTACTACTATCTACTACTACTTATCTACTATACTATTTCATTACTACTATCTTACTATACTATCTACTACTCTACTACTACTATCTACTACTACCATTCTATTTTATTATCTACTACTACTATCTACTATCTATTTATCTATTTTGCTACTATTACTACTATCTACTATACTATCTACTACTACTATTTATACTTTTATCTATTTACTATTTATCTACTATTATATCTATCTACTACTATCTACTTTACTATCTATCTACTACTATTACTACTATCCATCTTATATACTATCTATTACTACTATCTACTACTACTACTATCATCACTACTACTATCTACTACTACCATCTACTATATATTATCTATTACTTTTACTATATTTACTATTACTACTACTTCTATTATTACTATCTACTACTATTACTATACACTATCTACTACTACCATCTACTATTTATCTATACTACTATCTACTATTACTATTTATCTACTATATATCTATCTACTATCTATTACTATCATCCACTATTACTATCTACTACTACTATCTACTATTACCATCTACTACTACTATCCACTACCACTTATTCATTTATTACTATCTATTTATTACTCATCTACTACTACTATCTACTACTTATTCATTATTACTACTATACTACTATTCATTGTTCTATCTACTATTCATCTTACTACTACTATCTACTACTACTTTTCATTTCTCTATCTAGCCATCTACTACTACCATCTTTACTATTACTATCCATACTCACTATATCTACTACTATCTACTACTTATTTTATCTACTACTACTATCTACTATTACCATCTACTACTACTATCCACTATTACCATCTACTATCTACTACTACTCATCTTACTATTTTATCTACTACCACTTATCTACTATTACCATCTATTATCCACTACTACTATCTACTATCCATCCACTATTACCTATCACTACTACCATCCACTATCTACTACTATCTCACTACTACTCATCCACTATTACCTATCTACTATTACCATCTTACTACTACCATCTCACTATTACTATCTACTACTACTATCTACTATTACTATCTACTACTACCATCTACTACTACTATCTACTACTACCATCCACTATTACTATCTACTACTATCCACTATTTTATCTACTACTACTACCATCCACTATCCATTTACTACCATCTACTACTACCATCTACTACTACCATTTATATCTACCATTACTATTCTATCTACTATTTACCATCTACTACATATCTTATTTTATACTATCTACTACTACTACTATCTATCTACTACTACTATCTACTATTACTATGTCACTACTACCATCTATCTACTTACTATCAACTACTCATCTACTATTACCATCTACTACTACTCATCCACTATTACCATCCACTACTACTATCTACTACTACTTATCTACTACTACCATACTATTATACATTACTATCTACTATCTATCTACTACTATCTACTTCATACTATCTACTACTACCATCATTTACATTATCTACTTACCATCTACTATTACTATCTACTACTACTATTCTATTCACTATTTATACTATCTACTACTACTCATCTACTTTATTATCTACTACTACCATCTACTTACTACTATCTACTACTTACCACTATTACTATCTACTACTATCTACTATTACTATCTACTACTACCATTTACTACTACTTCATCTACTACTATCTACTACTATCCATTTACTACTACTACTACCATTACTATCTACTACTATCATATACTACTACTATCTACTACTACTCATCTACTACTACTATTCTATTTCTACTACTACCATATTTACTCTATCTACTATTACTATCTACTACTACCATCTACTACTACTATCTACTACTACTACTATTATCTATTACTTATCTACTACTACTATCACTATTACCATCTACTACTACCATCTACTATCTACTATTACCATCTACTACTACCATCTACTACTACTCATCTACTTACTATTTATCTACTACTACTATCTACTATCACCTATTATCCATCTACTATTATCATCTACTACTACCATCTACTTATCTTATCTTATCTATACTACTATCTATTTACTACCATATCTACTTGCTATTTATCTACTACTACTTCATCTACTATTATTATCTACTATCTACCATTACTATCTATACTATCTATTTACTATTATCTACTACCATCTACTATTACTATCCAACTACCACCTATATCACTATTACCATCTACTAAACCATCTACTACTACTATCCACTACTACCATCCACTACTACCATCCACTACTATCTACTACTACTATCTACTATCACTATCTACTACTACTATCTACTACTACTATTTACTACTATCTCCACTACTACTATCCACTATCACTATCTATATTATCTCACTATTACTATCTACTACTTCATTACTATCATCTATTACTATCTACTACTACCATATCCACTATTACTATCTACTACTACTTCATCTATTTACTACATTATCTATATTTATTACTATTACTATCTATATTATACTATTCACTTTACTTCATCTACTACTACTATCATCTACTATTATTTATTCATTCATTTATCTATCTACTACTACTATCTCACTATTACTATCTACTACTACTTCATTCACTTTATCTACTATCACTATATCATCTACTACTACTATCTACTACTATATCTTACTATTCACTATCTACTACTACTATCTACTACTACTATCTACTATTACTATCCACTATACTATCTACTATTTACTATCTTTATCTACTATCTCATTCTTACTACTATCTACTTACTACTATCTACTACTTACCATCTACTACTACTCATCTACTACTACTATCCACTACTTTCATTACTATTACCATCTACTACTACTCATCTACTATCATTACTATCTACTTCTTCATTCATCTACTACTATCCACTACTACTCATCCACTATACTACTATCCACCATACTATCACTACTACCATCCACTATTACCATCCACTACTACTATCTACTACTATCTACTACTACTATTACTATATCTACTACTACTATCACTATTACTATCTACTACTACCATCTACTATTACTATCTACTACTACCATCACTACTATTACTACTACTATTACTACTACTATCTACTATACTACTATCTACTACTATCTACTATACTATCTACTACTACATCCACTATTCATTATTACTATTTTACTACTATCATCTACTATTACTATCTACTACTACTATCTATTACCATCTACTACTACCATACACTACTACACCATCTACTACTACCATCCATTTATTACATCTACATTACCATATCACTATTCTACTATCTACTACTAACTACCATCTACTACTATCTACTTATTACTATCTACTACTACTCATCTACTATTACCATCTCCACTACTACTATCTACTATTACCATTCACTACTACCATCCACTATTACCATCCACTACTACCATCCACTACTACCATCTACTACTACTATCTACTACTACCATCCACTATTACTTATCACTATCACCATATCACTATTACCATCTACTACTACTATCCACTACTACCTATTATACTATTATCTACTACTACTATCCACTACTATTATCTACTACTACTATCTACTATACTATCTACTACTACTATCTACTACTATCTATCTACTATCTACTACTATCTACTATCTATCTACTACTATCTACTATTATTCATTATCTACTACTACTATCTATTTATACTATCTACTACTACCATTCACTATTACTATCTATCTATCTACTACTACATTATCTACTATCTACTACTACCATTCACTACTACTCATCTACTACTACCATCTACACTACTATCACCATCTATCTACTACTACCATCTACTACTACCATCTACTACTACCATTCACTATTACTATCTACTTACTACTATCTACTTATTACTATCTACTACTGTTACTATCTACTACTACTATCTACTACTACTATCTACTACTACTTCATCTATTTACTACTATCTACTATTATCTACTATCTACTACTACCATTCACTACTACTATCTACTACTACTATTTATCTACTATCTACATTACCACTACTATCTACTACTACTATTACTACTACCTATCTACTACTATCTCTACTATCTACTACTACCATCTACTATTTATCTACTACTACTCATGGTTACTATTACTATCTACTACTACTATCCACTATTACCATCTACTACTTACCATCTACTACTACAATACTACATACTATCTACTACTACCATCACTATTACCATCACTACTACCATCTACTATACTCATCTACTTGCTACTATCTATTACCATTACTATTTATTATCTACTATACATTATTACTATACCATTATGATACTCATTACTACTTATGCATATTTACTACTATCTATCTACTATTATTATCTACTACTATCTACTACTACTATCTACTATTACCATCTACTACTACTCATCACTATTACCATCTACTAATACTACTATATCTACTACTACCATCTACTATTATCCTACTACCATCACTATTACCATCTACTACTACCATCTACTACTACTATCTACTATTACTATCTACTTACTCTATCTACTACTACAGGCATCTACTACTTATCTACTTACATTCATTTGCTACTATCTACTACTACCATCTACTGTAGGTATCTACTACTACTTCACTACTACTATCTATCTATATTACTACTATTATCTACTTATTACTATCTACTATTACCATCTATTGATATTTATCTACTACTACTATCTATCTACTACTATTACTATCTATCTTTTACTATATCTATTTTTACTACTATCTACTACTCTATTATTTACTACCATTATCAGTTTACTACCATCTACTACCTATATTTATCTACCATCTACTTCATTATATCCACTACTACCATCTACTACTACCATCATCTACTATTTCTACTACTATTTTCTACTACTACTCATCCCTCACCTACTATCCCCTATTCTATCTACTACTATCTTCATTTACTACTATCTACTATTACTCATCTACTACTACTATCTACTACTGGGTGAATTATCTACAGGAGAGGGCTACGCATTACTATCTACTACTATCATCTACTATTTACATCTACTATCCATTTATATTTACTACTATCCACTATTACCATCTACTACTACCATCACTATTACCATCCACTACTACCATCTACTCCACTATTATCTATTCTACTACCATTCCTACTACTATTCATTTCATTTACTACTACTGTTATTACTATTTATTATCATTTTATTACTATCAGGTCATTTACTAGGTTACTATACTACTCATCTACTACCACTTATCTACTACTACTATCTACTATTACTTCACTACTAACATCATTACCATCATTCATACTATTACTATCCACTATGTCTACTATACCACTACCACTATCATCTCTACCATCCACTACTACGGGCATTCACTCTACTATCTTGCTACTATCCACTACTTTCTTACTACTATCTACTACTACTATCTACTACTACTATTCACTATCTACTATCAGTGGCACTACTATTCTATCTACTACTACTCATCTACTATTTATCTACTACTACCATCACTATTACCACTATCTACTACTACTTTATCTATTGACTATTTATCTACCACATTCTTATGTCTATCTACTGAATTAGATATCCACTATGTATTTATCTACTACTACTTATTGTTTAATATTCATTTAGGGATCTACTACTACTATCTGTTTATATTTATCTATTTATCTATCAGACATTCTTATCTCCTATTACTTATCTACTATCTATTTACTATTTATCTACTACTACTTTATGGTTTACTACTATTTATCTACTATCTTACTATTTTTATCTTACCATTTCTCTACTACTACTATCTACTATTACTATCTACTACTCATCTACTATTACTATCTACTACTACTATCATTCATCATATTTACTATCTACTTACTACTATTTATCTATCTACTACTACTCATCTACTACATTACCATATCTACTATTACTATCACTACTACATTCATCTATCTACTTACTATCTACTACTACTATCTACTACTACATCATTCATTTACTACTATCTACTACTACTATCTACTACTACTACTTCATCTACTACTACTATCTACTCTATATCATTATTATTATCTATTTATTTATCTACTTATCTATTTATATTTATCTACTACTACTACTATCTACTATTACATCTATCTACTATCTTATTACTATCTACTACTACTATCTACTATTATACTATCTACTACTACTATCTACTATATTTATCTACTACTACCATCTACTAGATTATTATCTACTACTACTTATCTACTACTACTCATCCACTATTTATCTACTACTATCATTCATTTACTATCCACTACCATCCACTACTACTATCCACTACTACTATCCACTATTACCATCCACTACTATCTACACTACCACTATTACTTTCCATCTACTACTACCATCTACTATCATTTTACTATCTACTACTACCATACTACTACCATCTACTATTACTATCTACTACTACCATGTTTTACCATTACTACTACTATCTACTATACATATTCACTACTATTCATTACTACTATTACTATTCATCTACTACTATCTACTGTATATTATCTACTTGACTCATCTATTTACATTTATATTATCTACTATTACTTCATCTACTACTACTATCTACTATTATCTACTATCTATCTCTACTACTACTATCACTACTTTCATCCACTACTACCATCCACTATTACTATCTACTACTACTATCCACTATTACTTATCCACTATTACTATCTACTACTACTTCATCTACTATATTATCTACTACTACTACTATTACTATCTACTATCTACTCTACTACTACTTATCTACTATTACTACTATCTATTTATTACTTATCACTACTACCATCTACTAATATTCATCACTACTACTATCTACTATTACTATCTATTCACTACTTACCATTCTACTATCTACCCATTATCTACTACTACTATCTATTTACTACTACTATCTACTACTACTATCTACTACTACTATCTACTACTACCATTCACTATTACTATCTACTACTACCATCTACTACTACTATCTACTACTACTATCTACTACTACCATTCATTATTACTATCTACTACTACCATCTACTATTACTATCTATCTACTACTATCTACTATCTACTACTACTACTATCTACTATTACTATCTACTACTACCATTCACTACTACATATCTACTACTACTATTACCTACTATTACCATTCACTACTACATCATATTACTATTTACTACTACTATCTACTATTACCATCTATTTACTACTATTACCATTCACTACTACTATCATCTACTATTACTACCATCTACTACTACTATCCATTACTATTTATCTACTATTACTATCTACATTACTACTACTATCATCTATTTATCTACTACTACCATTATTTATATTACCATACTACTACTATTATATTATCTATCTACTACTACATTCATTTATCTACTATACTACTATTCATATTTATCTATCTACTTACCATATCTATCTTACTTATCTATTATTTACCTATCTACTACTACTCATTCACTACTACTTCATCTACTACTACTCATCTACTACTACTCATCTACTACTACCATATACTATTACTACTATATTATCTACTACTCATCATTATTACTACCATCTACTACTACTACATCTACTATTACTATCTACTACTACCATCTACTACTACATCTTACTACTACCATCTACTACCATCCACTATCTACTATCCACTATTACTACTATTCATTTGCTATTACCATCCACTATTTATCTACTACCACCATCCACTATTACCATCCACTACACCATCCACTATTACCATCCACTATTACTATCTACTATTACCATCTATTTTACATACTATTATCTACTACTACTATCTACTATCTATTTATTATCTACTATCTACTATCTATACTACTATCATCTACTATCTACTATCTACTATCTACTATTACTATCTACTACTACTATCTATTTACTATTTATCTATTTATACTATCTACTACTACTACTATCATTTACTACTATATTTACTATCTACTACTACTATCTACTACTACTTATCTACTACTATTATCCATTTTTTACTACTTATCTACTACTACTATCTACTACTACTATCTATTCATTATTACTTATCCATCTTTTTACTACTCATCTATTACTATCTTACTATTACCATCACTACTACTTATCTACTACTACTATCTACTACTACCATCTACTACTACTTCATTCACTACTATTTTCATCTACTTTACTATTTACTGCTACTATCTACTACTTTATCTACTTATTACGATTCACTACTATTTATCTATTTACTATTTATCTACTACTACTATTTCCATCTTATCTACATTCATTTTACTTATCTACTACTACTATCTACTTTCTATTTATCTATTTACTACTATATTTATCTATCTACTACTATTCACTAATACTAATATTTATCTACTCCACTACTACTACTATCCACTCTATCTACTACTACCATCCACTATTACTATCTACTCATTACCATCCACTATTATACCACTACTACATACTACATTCATCCACTACTACTATCTACTACTACCATCTATACTACTATCTATATACTATCTACTACTACTATCATTTACTATTTATCTACTACTACTATCTACTACTACTATCTACTATACTATCTATTTGCTACTATCTACTATCTACTATCTACTACTATTTTTCTACTACTATCTCATTTATACTATCTACTATGCTCTATCTACTATTTATCTACATCTACTACATTATCTTACTACTTACTACTATCTACTACTACTATCTACTACTTTTATCACTATTACTATCATCACTACTATCCACTACTACCATCCATACTACCATTCACTCCACCATCTACTACTATTTATCTACTTTACCTATCTACTTACTTACTACTATTCATCCACTATTACCATTTACTATTATCTATCCACTATTATCTACTACTCTACTATCTACATTATACTATCTATCTACTATCTACTACTATACTACATTCACTACTATCTACTACTACCATCTAATATTACCATCTACTACTATCTACTACTATCATTCATTTACTCTATCCATCTTGTTACTATCTACTACTACATTACTATTTCATTTATACTTATCTACTACTACTATCTACTACTACTATCTACTACTACTTACTATCTACTATCTACTCATCTACTACTACTATCTACTACTACTATCTACTACTACTACTACCATATATTTACTATTCACTTTATCTACTTTACATCACTTTCATCTCTATTCATTACTATCTATTTACTTATTCATTTGCTACTATTATCTATCTACTATATCTATTACTACTACTATCTACTATATTACGATCTACTACTATTTATCTACTACTACCATCTACTATCTACTATTACTACTATCTATTACTACTACTTATCTACTATCTACCATCATCACTACTACTATTCTACTATATTATACTACCATCCACTATTACTATCCACTACTACTTATCCATTTACCATCCACTACTACTATCCATTTATTTAACCATTTACTTATCTAGTTAATCCACTATTACTACATCTACTACTTATTCACTACTACCATCCACTATTACTATCCACTTACCATCCACTAGGGTTACTATCTACTACCACCATCCATTTACTATTATCTATTTGTATTTATCTACTACTACTCATCTACTTTACTATCTACTACTACCGCATCACTATTACTATTACTACTACCATCGCTCTAACCATCTACTACTATTTCATCTGTTACCATCTATTTACTATTATCATCCACTACTACCATCTACTATTACCATCTACTACTACTTCATTCATTCACTACTACTCATCTACTACTACTATCCATTTATCCATTATCTACTATCTACTATCTACTACCACCATCCACTATCTTACTACCATCTATTTATCTACTATTACCATTACTTTACATCCACTATACTATCCACTACTACCATCTACTACCATCTACTATACTATCTACTACATCCATTTCATTATCCACTTACCATCTATATTTTTATCCACTACTATTTATCTACTACTACTATCTACTATTACTATCTACTACTATTATCTACTCCACTACCATCTACATCCATTATTATCTACTACTACTATCTACTACTACATTTATATCTACTACTAATATATCTATTTACCATTTACTATACTACTATTCTACTACTACTATCATTACTACTACTATCTACTACTATTTTTATCTTACTACTATCTATCTACTACTACTCATCTACTACTACTATCCATTTACTACTATCTACTATTATTATCTACTACTACTATCTACTATTACTATCTACTACTACTACTCTCATCTTCATTTATCTCTACTATCTACTATTACCATCTACTATTATTACTATCTATCTACTACTACTCCATCTATTATCTACTATCTATTTATCTACTATCTATCTACTACTACCTATCTATCTACTTATTACTATCTACTACTACTATCTACTATTACTCATCTACTACTACTATCTACTACTACTATCTACTATTACTATCTACTATTACTATCTACTACTACTTATCTATATTACTATCTACTTACTATCTCCATTTATTATTCTATCTACTACTATCTATCTACCATCTATTACTATTATCTACTATTACTATCTACTACTACTATTTACTATTACTATCTACTACTACTCATCCACTACTATCCACTATCTACTATCTACTACTACCATCTACTATTTGCTACTATCTACTACTACTCATATCTACTATTACTATCTACTACTACCATCTACTACTACTATCTACTACTACCATTCATTTATATTATCTCATTTATTATTTATTTCATTACTACTTATCTACTACTACCATTCACTACTACCATTCACTACTACCATTCACTATCTACTATCTACTACTACCATATTTATCCACTATTTACCATTCACTACTACCATCTATACTACTACCATCTACTACTACTATCCACTATTACCATCCATTATTACTATTCACTACTACTATCCACTATTACTATCTACTACTACCATCTACTACTACATCCACTATTACTTATTCACTACTACCATCCACTATTACCATCCACTACCACCATCCACTATTACTATCCACTACTACTATCCACTATTACCATCCACTATTACCATCCATTTACCACCATCCACTATTACTATCCATTATTACTCATCTATTACTACTATCTAATACTACTATCTACCATCTACTTTTACTACTATTCTACTACTACTATCCACTATTACTATCTACTACTACTATCTACATTTTTTCATTTATCTATTTACTATTACTATCTACTACTACTATCTACCATCTACTATCTATCTATTACTATCTACTACTATTACTATCTACTATCTACTTTTATCTACTACTACTATTTTATACTACTATTTATCTTTTATCCACTATCTACTACTATATCACTACTACTACACTATCTACTATTACCATCTACTACTACTCTTCATTCACTATCTACCATCTACTATTACTATCTACTACTACTATCTACTACTATTTATCTACTACTACTATCATTACTATTACTATCTACTACTACTATCTACTACTACTATCTACTACTACTATCTACTACTAATATCTACTACTACTATCTACTACTACTATCTACTATTACTATCTACTACTACTATCTACTATTACTATCTACTACTACTATCTACTACTACTATCTACTACTACTATTATCTACTACTATCTACTATTATCTACTACTACTATCTACTACTACTATCTACTATTACTATCTATTACTTATCTATTATCTACATTACTATCTACTTTACTACTATCTACTTTACTACTATCTACTACTATTTATCTACTACTATTATCTACTTTCATTATTATATCTATATTATCTACTACTACCATTACTATTACTATCTACTACTATCATTACTATCTACTACTATCTATCATTACTATTTATCTATTTATCTACTATCTACTACTACTATCTATTTTTTATCTACTACTACTATCTACTACTACTATCTATCTACTATCTACTACTACATTTATCTACTACTACTATCTACTACTACTATCTATATTATTTATCTATTACTTATCTATCTACTACTATCTATCTACTACTATCTACTACTACTATCTACTACTACTATCTACTACTACTATCTACTACTACTATCTACTACTACCATCTACTATTACTATCTACTACTATTTATCTACTACTACTATCTACTACTACTATCTACTACTACCATCTACTACTACTATTACTATACTATCTACTATACTACTATCCACTATTACTACTACTATCTACTATTATTTATCTACTACTACCATCTACTATTTATCTACTACTTACTACTACTACCATCACTATTACTATCTACTACTACCATCTACTACTACTCATCCACTATATTTATCTACTACTACTATCTACTTATACTATCTACTACTACCATTCACTATTTTATCTACTACTACTATCTACTACTACTCTACTATACTATCTACTATTAGCTATCTACTACTACTCATCTACTACTCTCTTTTATCTACTTACTACTTATCTACTACTATCTACTACTACTATTCATTATTACTATCCACTATTACTACTATCTACTACTATCCACTTATCCACTACCACCTTATCTACTACTACGATATCACTATTACTATCTACTACTACCATATCACTACTACATTATCTACTACTACTCATCTACTATTATTTATCTACTACTACTATCTACTACTATTTATCTACTTTTACTATCTACTATACTATCTACTACTATTTATCTATTTCCATTTACTATCTACTACTATCCACTATTACTATCTACTTACTACTATCTACTACTACCATTCATACTATTTCCATACTACTACTTATCTATCATTACTATCTTACTACATCTACTACTACTTCATCTACTATTACTATTCATATCTACTACTACTACCATTTCTACTATTCATCTACTATTACTTCATCTACTATCTATTACCATTCACTACTACTATCCACTATTACTATCTACTATTACTATCTACTACTACTATCTACTACTATCATCCACTATTACCATCTACTACTACTATCTACTACTACTATCTACTACTACTATCATCTACTATTACTCTACTACTACTACCTATTTATCTACATTATTTTATCTATCTACTACTACCATTACATTTACTACTTCTGATTATTTATATCTACTACTACTTCATTTCTACTACTACTATCTACTACTACTATCTATTTATACTTATCTACTACTACTTCTATTCATTTACATCTACTATCTACTACTACTCATCTACTACTACTTCATTCATTTGTTACTATCTACTATTCATTTACTACTATTATCATTATTTATCTATATTACTATCTATTACTATCTACTACTCATTCATTTACTATTATCTACTATTTACTATTTACTATTTACATTATCTATTATTACTTATCTACTACTAATATCTACTTACTACTATCTACTACTACTTATCTATTTGTTACTATTACTAGTTTATCTACTACTATTTATCTATTACTACTACCATCTACTATTACTATCTTATTACTATTCCATTTCTATTTATCATTACTACTATTCATCTATTTATCTACTACTATCCATTCATATTTATCTACTACTACTATCTACTATTACCATTTATCTATTGGCCATCTACTATCTATTTATTACTATCTATATTACTACTATCTTACTATTATCTATCTACTACTACTATTCACTATTACTATCTACTACTACTTCATTCATTTACTACTATCTACTACTACCATCTATTTACATTACTATTACTATCATTCTATTTACTACTATCTACTATCTACTACTATCTTATCTATTACTATCTACTACTACTATCTATTACTATCATTTACCATTATTTATCTACTATCTATTTCACATTACTATCTACTACTACATTATCTACTACTACTATCTACTATTATCTACTTATCTACTATTATTATCTACTTTATTACTATTACTACTATTATCTACTACTACCATTATCTACTACTACTATCTTCACTATATTTATCTACTACTACCATCTACTTACTATCCACTACTATTACTATCCACTATTACTATCCACTATCACTATCCACTATTACTACCATCTACTATTACTATTCATCAATACTATCTATTATATTATCCACTACTACATTCATTTACTCATCTACTACTACTATCTTACTACTACTATCTTACTTATGCTATTCACTACTACTATCTACTTACTATCTACTACTACTATCTACTATCTATCTACTACTATCTCCACTACTATTATCTACTACTACTATCTACTTATTAATATCTACTACTACTATCCACTATTACCATTCACTACCACCATCCATTTATTACTATCCTTACTACCATATTACTATTACCATCTACTACTACCATCCACTACTACACCATTTCACTACCACCATCCACTATTATCCATTTACTCTATTACTTATATCTCACTACTACTATCTACTATTACTATCTACTACTACTATCTACTACTATTTATCATTACTATTATGCACATCTACTACTACTATCTACTATTACTTATCCATTTGCTACTATCTACTACTACATCTACTATTACATCATCTACTACTACTATTCATTTGCTACTATCTTATTTCATTACTACTATCTACTTACTATTTATCTATTTGTTACTATCTACTATTACATTCATTATTACTATTTATTGTTACTTATATCTATTGTTACTATCTTATTTACTACTATCTACTTGCTACTTATTCTTACTACTACTATCATTCATTTACAATCTCATCTACTTGCTACTTATCTACTATTACTATTCTACTTGTTACTTTATCTACTTCATTACTTCATTCACTTATTACTATCCACTATTACTATCTACTACTACTATCTACTATTACTATCTACTACTACTATCTACTACTACATTCTATTACTACTATTCATTCTACTACTACATTTTATTTATCTACTACTACTCTATCTACTTTTCATATTTATCTACTACTACT
>NW_027039119.1:0-47885 GCF_034236695.1 Oncorhynchus nerka | reverse complement strand
CTAAAGGCCTTGTCAGTCTGAACCCATCTAAAGGCCTTGTCAGTCTGAACCCATCTAAAGGTCTTGTCAGTCTGAACCCATCAGAAAGGCCTTGTCAGTCTGAACCCATCTAAAGGCCTTGTCAGTCTGAACCCATCTAAAGGCCTTGTCAGTCTGAACCCATCTAAAGGTCTTGTCAGTCTGAACCCATCTAAAGGCCTTGTCAGTCTGAACCCATCTAAGGCTTGTCAGTCTGAACCCATCTAAAGGCCTTGTCAGTCTGAACCCATTTAAAGGCCTTGTCAGTCTGAACCCTTCTGAACCCATCTAAAGGCCTTGTCAGTCTGAACCCATCTAAGGCCTTGTCAGTCTGAACCCATCTAAAGGCCTTGTCAGTCTGAACCCATCTAAAGGCCTTGTCAGTCTGAACCCATCTAAAGGTCTTGTCAGTCTGAACCCTTCTGAACCCATGTAAAGGCCTTGTCAGTCTGAACCCATCTGAAGGTCTGTCAGTCTGAACCCTTCTGAACCCATCTAAAGGCCTTGTCAGTCTGAACCCATCTAAAGGCCTTGTCAGTCTGAACCCATCTAAAGGCCTTGTCAGTCTGAACTCATCTAAAGGCCTTGTGAGTCTGAACCCATCTAAAGGCCTTGTCAGTCTGAACCCATCTAAAGGCCTTGTCAGTCTGAACCCATCTAAAGGCCTTGTCAGTCTGGGACCCATCTAAAGGCCTTGTCAGTCTGAACCCATCTAAAGGCCTTGTCAGTCTGAACCCATCTAAAGGCCTTGTCAGTCTGAACCCATCTAAAGGCCTTGCCAGTCTGGAACCTATCTAAAGGCCTTGTCAGTCTGAACCCATCTAAAGGTCTTGTCAAATCTGAACCCATCTAAAGGTCTTGTCAGTCTGAACCCATCTAAAGGTCTTGTCAGTCTGAACCCATCTAAAGGCCTTGTCAGTCTGAACCCATCTAAAGGCCTTGTCAGTCTGAACCCATCTAAAGGCCTTGTCAGTCTGAACCCTTCTGAACCCATCTAAAGGTCTTGTCAGTCTGAACCCATCTAAAGGTCTTGTCAGTCTGAACCCATCTAAAGGTCTTGTCAGTCTGAACCCATCTAAAGGCCTTGTCAGTCTGAACCCATCTAAAGGTCTTGTCAGTCTGAACCCATCTAAAGGTCTTGTCAGTCTGAACCCATCTAAAGGTCTTGTCAGTCTGAACCCATCTAAAGGCCTTGTCAGTCTGAACCCATCTAAAGGTCTTGTCAGTCTGAACCCGTTTAAAGGCCTTGTCAGTCTGAACCCATCTAAAGGCCTTGTCAGTCTGAACCCTTCTGAACCCATCTAAAGGCCTTGTCAGTCTGAACCCATCTAAAGGCCTTGTCAGTCTGAACCCATCTAAAGGCCTTGTCAGTCTGAACCCATTTAAAGGCCTTGTCAGTCTGAACCCTTCAGAACCCATCTAAAGGCCTTGTCAGTCTGAACCCTTCAGAACCCATCTAAAGGCCTTGTCAGTCTGAACCCATCTAAAGGCCTTGTCAGTCTGAACCCTTCAGAACCCATCTAAAGGCCTTGTCAGTCTGAACCCATCTAAAGGCCTTGTCAGTCTGAAATCATCTAAAGGCCTTGTCAGTCTGAACCCTTCTGAACCCATCTAAAGGTCTTGTCAGTCTGAACCCATCTAAAGGTCTTGTCAGTCTGAACCCATCTAAAGGCCTTGTCAGTCTGAAATCCCATCTAAAGGTCTTGCCAGTCTGAACCCATCTAAAGGTCTTGTCAGTCTGAACCCATCTAAAGGTCTGTGTCAGTCTGAACCCATCTAAAGGTCTTGTCAGTCTGAACCCATCTAAAGGCCTTGTCAGTCTGAACCCATCTAAAGGCCTTGCCGTCTGAAACCATCTAAAGGCCTTGTCAGTCTGAACCCATTTAAAGGCCTTGTCAGTCTGAACCCTTCTGAACCCATCTAAAGGCCTTGTCAGTCTGAACCCATCTAAAGGCCTTGTCAGTCTGAACTCATCTAAAGGCCTTGTCAGTCTGAACCCATCTAAAGGCCTTGTCAGTCTGAACCCATCTAAAGGTCTTTGTCAGTCTGAACCCTTCTGAACCCATGTAAAGGCCTTGTCAGTCTGAACCCATCTAAAGCTCTTGTCAAATTGAACCCTTCTGAACCCATCTAAAGGCCTTGTCAGTCTGAACCCATCTAAAGGCCTTGTCAGTCTGAACCCATCTAAAGGCCTTGTCAGTCTGAACCCATCTAAAGGCTCTTGTCAGTCTGAAACCATCTAAAGGCCTTGTCAGTCTGAACTCATCTAAAGGCCTTGTCAGTCTGAACCCATCTAAAGGCCTTGTCAGTCTGAACCCATTTAAAGGCCTTTGTCAAGGCTGAACCCTTCTGAACCCATCTAAAGGCCTTGTCAGTCTGAACCCATCTAAAGGCCTTGTCAGTCTGAACCCATCTAAAGGCCTTGTCAGTCTGAACCCATCTAAAGGCCTTGTCAGTCTGAACCCATCTAAAGGTCTTGTCAGTCTGAACCCTTCTGAACCCATGTAAAGGCCTTGTCAGTCTGAACCCATCTGAAGGTCTTGTCAGTCTGAACCCTTCTGAACCCATCTAAAGGCCTTGTCAGTCTGATCCCCCATCTAAAGGCCTTGTCAGTCTGAACCGCTAAAGGCCTTGTCAGTCTGAACCCATCTAAAGGCCTTGTGAGTCTGAACCCATCTAAAGGCCTTGTCAGTCTGAACCCATCTAAAGGCCTTGTCAGTCTGAACCCATCTAAAGGCCTTGTCAGTCTGAACCCATCTAAAGGCCTTGTCAGTCTGAACCCATCTAAAGGCCTTGTCAGTCTGAACCCATCTAAAGGCCTTGTCAGTCTGAACCCATCTAAAGGTCTTGTCAGTCTGAACCCTTCTGAACCCATGTAAGGCCTTGTCAGTCTGAACCCATCCTGAAGGTCTTGTCAGTCTGAACCCTTCTGAACCCATCTAATGGCCTTGTCCGAGTCTGAACCCATCTAAAGGCCTTGTCAGTCTGAACCCATCTAAAGGCCTTGCTCGAGGTCTGAACCCATCTAAAGGCCTTGTGAGTCTGAAACCCATCTAAAGGCCTTGTCAGTCTGAACCCATCTAAAGGCCTTGTCCGTCTGGAACCCATCTAAAGGCCTTGTCAGTCTGAACCCATCTAAAGGCCTTGTCAGTCTGAACCCATCTAAAGGCCTTGTCAGTCTGAACCCCATCTAAAGGCCTTGTCAGTCTGAACCCATCTAAAGGCCTTGTCAGTCTGAACCCATCTAAAGGTCTTGTCAGTCTGAACCCATCTAAAGGTCTTGTCAGTCTGAACCCATCTAAAGGTCTTGTCAGTCTGAACCCATCTAAAGGCCTTGTCAGTCTGAACCCATCTAAAGGCCTTGTCAGTCTGAACCCATCTAAAGGCCTTGTCAGTCTGAACCCTTCTGAACCCATCTAAAGGTCTTGTCAGTCTGAACCCATCTAAAGGTCTTGTCAGTCTGAACCCATCTAAAGGTCTTGCTTCAGTCTGGAACCCATCTAAAGGCCTTGTCAGTCTGAACCCCATCTAAAGGTCTTGTCAGTCTGAACCCATCTAAAGGTCTTGTCAGTCTGAACCCATCTAAAGGTCTTGTCAGTCTGAACCCATCTAAAGGTCTTGTCAGTCTGAACCCATCTAAAGGCCTTGTCAGTCTGAACCCATCTAAAGGTCTTGTCAGTCTGAACCCGTTTAAAGCCTTGTCAGTCTGAACCCATCTAAAGGTCTTGTCAGTCTGAACCTATCTAAAGGCCTTGTCGATCTGAAACATTTAAAGGCCTTGTCAGTCTGAACCCATCTAAAGGCCTTGTCAGTCTCGAACCCCATCTAAAGGCCTTGTCAGTCTGAACGCTTCTGAACCCATCTAAAGGCCTTGTCAGTCTGAACCCATCTAAAGGCCTTGTCAGTCTGAACCCATCTAAAGGCCTTGTCAGTCTGAACCCATTTAAAGGCCTTGTCAGTCTGAACCCTTCAGAACCCATCTAAAGGCCTTGTCAGTCTGAACCCTTCAGAACCCATCTAAAGGCCTTGTCAGTCTGAACCAATCTAAAGGCCTTGTCAGTCTGAACCCTTCAGAACCCATCTAAAGGCCTTGTCAGACTGAACCCATCTAAAGGCCTTGTCAGTCTGAAATCATCTAAAGGCCTTGTCAGTCTGAACCCTTCTGAACCCATCTAAAGGTCTTGTCAGTCTGAACCCATCTAAAGGTCTTGTCAGTCTGAACCCATCTAAAGGCCTTGTCAGTCTGAACCCATCTAAAGGTCTTGTCAGTCTGAACCCATCTAAAGGTCTTGTCAGTCTGAACCCATCTAAAGGTCTTGTCAGTCTGAACCCATCTAAAGGTCTTGTCAGTCTGAACCCATCTAAAGGTCTTGTCAGTCTGAACCCATCTAAAGGTCTTGTCAGTCTGAACCCATCTAAAGGCCTTGTCAGTCTGAACCCATCTAAAGGCCTTGTCAGTCTGAACCCATCTAAAGGCCTTGTCAGTCTGAACCCATCTAAAGGCCTTGTCAGTCTGAACCCATCTAAAGGCCTTGTCAGTCTGAACCCATCTAAAGGCCTTGTCAGTCTGAACCCATCTAAAGGCCTTGTCAGTCTGAACCCATCTAAAGGTCTTGTCAGTCTGAACCCTTCTGAACCCATGTAAAGGCCTTGTCAGTCTGAACCCATCTGAAGGTCTTGTCAGTCTGAACCCTTCTGAACCCCATCTAATGGCCTTGTCAGTCTGAAACCCATCTAAAGGCCTGTCAGTCTGAACCCATCTAAAGGCCTTGTCAGTCTGAACCCATCTAAAGGCCTTGTGAGTCTGAACCCATCTAAAGGCCTTGTCAGTCTGAACCCATCTAAAGGCCTTGTCAGTCTGAACCCATTTAAAGGCCTTGTCAGTCTGAACCCTTCAGAACCCATCTAAAGGCCTTGTCAGTCTGAACCCTTCAGAACCCATCTAAAGGCCTTGTCAGTCTGAACCAATCTAAAGGCCTTGTCAGTCTGAACCCTTCAGAACCCATCTAAAGGCCTTGTCAGACTGAACCCATCTAAAGGCCTTGTCAGTCTGAAATCATCTAAAGGCCTTGTCAGTCTGAACCCTTCTGAACCCATCTAAAGGTCTTGTCAGTCTGAACCCATCTAAAGGTCTTGTCAGTCTGAACCCATCTAAAGGCCTTGTCAGTCTGAACCCATCTAAAGGTCTTGTCAGTCTGAACCCATCTAAAGGTCTTGTCAGTCTGAACCCATCTAAAGGTCTTGTCAGTCTGAACCCATCTAAAGGCCTTGTCAGTCTGAACCCATCTAAAGGCCTTGTCAGTCTGAACCCATCTAAAGGTCTTGTCAGTCTGAACCCATCTAAAGGCCTTGTCAGTCTGAACCCATCTAAAGGCCTTGTCAGTCTGAACTAAAGGCCTTGTCTGAACCCATCTAAAGGCCTTGTCAGTCTGAACCCATCTAAAGGCCTTGTCAGTCTGAACCCCATCTAAAGGCCTTGTCAGTCTGAACCCATCTAAAGGCCTTGTCAGTCTGAACCCATCTAAAGGTCTTGTCAGTCTGAACCCTTCTGAACCCATGTAAAGGCCTTGTCAGTCTGAACCCATCTGAAGGTCTTGTCAGTCTGAACCCTTCTGAACCCATCTAATGGCCTTGTCAGTCTGAACCCATCTAAAGGCCTTGTCAGTCTGAACCCATCTAAAGGCCTTGTCAGTCTGAACCCATCTAAAGGCCTTGTGAGTCTGAACCCATCTAAAGGCCTTGTCAGTCTGAACCCATCTAAAGGCCTTGTCAGTCTGAACCCATCTAAAGGCCTTGTCAGTCTGAACCCATCTAAAGGCCTTGTCAGTCTGAACCCATCTAAAGGCCTTGTCAGTCTGAACCCATCTAAAGGCCTTGTCAGTCTGAACCCATCTAAAGGCCTTGTCAGTCTGAACCCATCTAAAGGTCTTGTCAGTCTGAACCCATCTAAAGGTCTTGTCAGTCTGAACCCATCTAAAGGTCTTGTCAGTCTGAACCCATCTAAAGGCCTTGTCAGTCTGAACCCATCTAAAGGCCTTGTCAGTCTGAACCCATCTAAAGGCCTTGTCAGTCTGAACCCTTCTGAACCCATCTAAAGGTCTTGTCAGTCTGAACCCATCTAAAGGTCTTGTCAGTCTGAACCCATCTAAAGGTCTTGTCAGTCTGAACCCATCTAAAGGCCTTGTCAGTCTGAACCCATCTAAAGGTCTTGTCAGTCTGAACCCATCTAAAGGTCTTGTCAGTCTGAACCCATCTAAAGGTCTTGTCAGTCTGAACCCATCTAAAGGTCTTGTCAGTCTGAACCCATCTAAAGGCCTTGTCAGTCTGAACCCATCTAAAGGTCTTGTCAGTCTGAACCCATCTAAAGGCCTTGTCAGTCTGAACCCATCTAAAGGCCTTGTCAGTCTGAACCCATTTAAAGGCCTTGTCAGTCTGAACCCATCTAAAGGCCTTGTCAGTCTGAACCCATCTAAAGGCCTTGTCAGTCTGAACCCTTCTGAACCCATCTAAAGGCCTTGTCAGTCTGAACCCATCTAAAGGCCTTGTCAGTCTGAACCCATCTAAAGGCCTTGTCAGTCTGAACCCATTTAAAGGCCTTGTCAGTCTGAACCCATCTAAAGGCCTTGTCAGTCTGAACCCTTCAGAACCCATCTAAAGGCCTTGTCAGTCTGAACCAATCTAAAGGCCTTGTCAGTCTGAACCCTTCAGAACCCATCTAAAGGCCTTGTCAGACTGAACCCATCTAAAGGCCTTGTCAGTCTGAAATCATCTAAAGGCCTTGTCAGTCTGAACCCTTCTGAACCCATCTAAAGGTCTTGTCAGTCTGAACCCATCTAAAGGTCTTGTCAGTCTGAACCCATCTAAAGGCCTTGTCAGTCTGAACCCATCTAAAGGTCCTGTCAGCCTGACCCCATCTAAAGGTCTTGTCAGTCTGAACCCATCTAAAGGTCTTGTCAGTCTGAACCCATCTAAAGGTCTTGTCAGTCTGAACCCATCTAAAGGCCTTGTCAGTCTGAACCCATCTAAAGGTCTTGTCAAAGGAACCCATCTAAAGGTCTTGTCAGTCTGAACCCATCTAAAGGCCTTGTCAGTCTGAAACCATCTAAAGGCCTTGTCAGTCTGAACCCATCTAAAGGCCTTGTCAGTCTGAACCCATCTAAAGGCCTTGTCAGTCTGAACCCAGTTCTGAACCCATCTAAAGGCCTTGTCAGTCTGAACCCATCTAAAGGCCTTGTCAGTCTGAACCCATCTAAAGGCCTTGTCAGTCTGAACCCATCTAAAGGCCTTGTCAGTCTGAACCCATCTAAAGGTCTTGTCAGTCTGAACCCTTCTGAACCCATGTAAAGGCCTTGTCAGTCTGAACCCATCTAAAGCTCTTGTCAGTCTGAACCCTTCTGAACCCATCTAAAGGCCTTGTCAGTCTGAACCCATCTAAAGGCCTTGTCAGTCTGAACCCATCTAAAGGCCTTGTCAGTCTGAACCCATCTAAAGGCCTTGTCAGTCTGAACCCATCTAAAGGCCTTGTCAGTCTGAACCCATCTAAAGGCCTTGTCAGTCTGAACCCATCTAAAGGCCTTGTCAGTCTGAACCCATTTAAAGGCCTTGTCAGTCTGAACCCTTCTGAACCCATCTAAAGGCCTTGTCAGTCTGAACCCATCTAAAGGCCTTGTCAGTCTGAACCCATCTAAAGGCCTTGTGAGTCTGAACCCATCTAAAGGCCTTGTCAGTCTGAACCCATCTAAAGGCCTTGTCAGTCTGAACCCATCTAAAGGCCTTGTCAGTCTGAACCCATCTAAAGGCCTTGTCAGTCTGAACCCATCTAAAGGCCTTGTCAGTCTGAACCCATCTAAAGGCCTTGTCAGTCTGAACCCATCTAAAGGTCTTGTCAGTCTGAACCCTTCTGAACCCATGTAAAGGCCTTGTCAGTCTGAACCCATCTGAAGGTCTTGTCAGTCTGAACCCTTCTGAACCCATCTAATGGCCTTGTCAGTCTGAACCCATCTAAAGGCCTTGTCAGTCTGAACCCATCTAAAGGCCTTGTCAGTCTGAACCCATCTAAAGGCCTTGTGAGTCTGAACCCATCTAAAGGCCTTGTCAGTCTGAACCCATCTAAAGGCCTTGTCAGTCTGAACCCATCTAAAGGCCTTGTCAGTCTGAACCCATCTAAAGGCCTTGTCAGTCTGAACCCATCTAAAGGCCTTGTCAGTCTGAACCCATCTAAAGGTCTTGTCAGTCTGAACCCTTCTGAACCCATGTAAAGGTCTTGTCAGTCTGAACCCATCTAAAGCTCTTGTCAGTCTGAACCCTTCTGAACCCATCTAAAGGCCTTGTCAGTCTGAACCCATCTAAAGGCCTTGTCAGTCTGAACCCATTTAAAGGCCTTGTCAGTCTGAACCCTTCTGAACCCATCTAAAGGCCTTGTCAGTCTGAACCCATCTAAAGGCCTTGTCAGTCTGAACCCATCTAAAGGCCTTGTCAGTCTGAACCCATCTAAAGGCCTTGTCAGTCTGAACCCATCTAAAGGTCTTGTCAGTCTGAACCCATCTAAAGGCCTTGAACCCATCTAAAGCTCTTGTCAGTCTGAACCCTTCTGAACCCATCTAAAGGCCTTGTCAGTCTGAACCCATCTAAAGGCCTTGTCAGTCTGAACCCATCTAAAGGCCTTGTCAGTCTGAACCCATCTAAAGGCCTTGTCAGTCTGAACCCATCTAAAGGCCTTGTCAGTCTGAACCCATCTAAAGGCCTTGTCAGTCTGAACCCATCTAAAGGCCTTGTCAGTCTGAACCCATTTAAAGGCCTTGTCAGTCCCTGAACCCATCTAAAGGCCTTGTCAGTCTGAACCCATCTAAACCCTTGTCTCTGAACCCATCTAAAGGCCTTGTGAGTCTGAACCCATCTAAAGGCCTTGTCAGTCTGAACCCATCTAAAGGCCTTGTCAGTCTGAACCCATCTAAAGGCCTTGTCAGTCTGAACCCATCTAAAGGCCTTGTCAGTCTGAACCCATCTAAAGGCCTTGTCAGTCTGAACCCATCTAAAGGCCTTGTCAGTCTGAACCCATCTAAAGGTCTTGTCAGTCTGAACCCTTTCAACCCATGTAAAGGCCTTGTCAGTCTGAACCCATCTGGAAGGTCTTGTCAGAACCCTGAACCCATCTAAAGGCCTTGTCAGTCTGAACCCATCTAAAGGCCTTGTCAGTCTGAACCCGTCTAAAGGCCTTGTCAGTCTGAACCCATCTAAAGGCCTTGTGAGTCTGAACCTATCTAAAGGCCTTGTCAGTCTGAACCCATCTAAAGGCCTTGTCAGTCTGAACCCATCTAAAGGCCTTGTCAGTCTGAACCCATCTAAAGGCCTTGTCAGTCTGAACCCATCTAAAGGCCTTGTCAGTCTGAACCCATCTAAAGGCCTTGTCAGTCTGAACCCATCTAAAGGCCTTGTCAGTCTGAACCCATCTAAAGGTCTTGTCAGTCTGAACCCATCTAAAGGTCTTGTCAGTCTGAACCCATCTAAAGGTCTTGTCAGTCTGAACCCATCTAAAGGCCTTGTCAGTCTGAACCCATCTAAAGGCCTTGTCAGTCTGAACCCATCTAAAGGCCTTGTCAGTCTGAACCCTTCTGAACCCATCTAAGGTCTTGTCAGTCTGAACCCATCTAAAGGTCTTGTCAGTCTGAACCCATCTAAAGGTCTTGTCAGTCTGAACCCATCTAAAGGCCTTGTCAGTCTGAACCCATCTAAAGGTCTTGTCAGTCTGAACCCTCTAAAGGTCTTGTCAGTCTGAACCCATCTAAAGGTCTTGTCAGTCTGAACCCATCTAAAGGTCTTGTCAGTCTGAACCCATCTAAAGGCCTTGTCAGTCTGAACCCATCTAAAGGTCTTGTCAGTCTGAACCCATCTAAAGGCCTTGTCAGTCTGAACCCATCTAAAGGTCTTGTCAGTCTGAACCTATCTTCTGAACCCATCTAAAGGCCTTGTCAGTCTGAACCCATCTAAAGGCCTTGTCAGTCTGAACCCATCTAAAGGCCTTGTCAGTCTGGAACCTCTGAACCCATCTAAAGGCCTTGTCAGTCTGAACCCATCTAAAGGCCTTGTCAGTCTGAACCCATTTAAAGGCCTTGTCAGTCTGAACCCTTCAGAACCCAAAAGGCCTTGTCAGTCTGAACCCATCTCTAAAGGCCTTGTCAGTCTGAACCAATCTAAAGGCCTTGTCAGTCTGAACCCTTCAGAACCCATCTAAAGGCCTTGTCAGACTGAACCCATCTAAAGGCCTTGTCAGTCTGAAATCATCCTTGTCTCTGAACCCTTCTGAACCCATCTAAAGGTCTTGTCAGTCTGAACCCATCTAAAGGTCTTGTCAGTCTGAACCCATCTAAAGGCCTTGTCAGTCTGAACCCATCTAAAGGTCTTGTCAGTCTGAACCCATCTAAAGGTCTTGTCAGTCTGAACCCATCTAAAGGTCTTGTCAGTCTGAACCCATCTAAAGGTCTTGTCAGTCTGAACCCATCTAAAGGCCTTGTCAGTCTGAACCCATCTAAAGGCCTTGTCAGTCTGAACCCATCTAAAGGCCTTGTCAGTCTGAACCCATCTAAAGGCCTTGTCAGTCTGGAACCCTTCTGAACCCATCTAAAGGCCTTGTCAGTCTGAACCCATCTAAAGGCCTTGTCAGTCTGAACCCATCTAAAGGCCTTGAAACCCATCTAAAGGCCTTGTCAGTCTGAACCCATCTAAAGGCCTTGTCAGTCTGAACCCTTCTAAAGGCCTTGTCAGTCTGAACCCATCTAAAGGCTCTTGTCAGTCTGAACCCTTCTGAACCATCTAAAGGCCTTGTCAGTCTGAACCCATCTAAAGGCCTTGTCAGTCTGAACCCATCTAAAGGCCTTGTCAGTCTGAACCCATCTAAAAGGCCTTGTCAGTCTGAACCCTTTGTCAGTCTGAACCCATCTAAAGGCCTTGTCAGTCTGAACCCATCTGAAGGCCTTGTCAGTCTGAACCCTTCTAAAGGCCTTGTCAGTCTGAACCCATCTAAAGGCCTTGTCAGTCTGAACCCATCTAAAGGCCTTGTCAGTCTGAACCCATCTAAAGGCCTTGTCAGTCTGAACCCATCTAAAGGCCTTGTCAGTCTGAACCCATCTAAAGGTCTTGTCAGTCTGAACCCATCTAAAGGCCTTGTCAGTCTGAACCCATCTAAAGGCCTTGTCAGTCTGAACCCATCTAAAGGCCTTGTCAGTCTGAACCCATCTAAAGGCCTTGTCAGTCTGAACCCATCTAAAGGTCTTGTCAGTCTGAACCCATTCTTGTCAGTCTGAACCCATCTAAAGGTCTTGTCAGTCTGAACCCATCTAAAGGTCTTGTCAGTCTGAACCCATCTAAAGGTCTTGTCAATCTGAACCCATCTAAAGGTCTTGTCAGTCTGAACCCATCTAAAGGTCTTGTCAGTCTGAACCCATCTAAAGGCCTTGTCAGTCTGAACCCATCTAAAGGCCTTGTCAGTCTGAACCCATCTAAAGGTCTTGTCAGTTGGCCTTGAGTCTGAACCCATCTAAAGGCCTTGTCAGTCTGAACCCTTCTGAACCCATCTAAAGGTCTTGTCAGTCTGAACCCATCTAAAGGTCTTGTCAGTCTGAACCCATCTAAAGGTCTTGTCAGTCTGAACCCATCTAAAGGCCTTGTCAGTCTGAACCCATTAAAGGTCTTGTCAAACCCATCTAAAGGCCTTGTCAACCGTCTGGTCTTGTCAGTCTGAACCCGTTTAAAGGCCTTGTCAGTCTGAACCCATCTAAAGGCCTTGTCAGTCTGAACCCATCTAAAGGCCTTGTCAGTCTGAACCCATCCCTTGTCAGTCTGAACCCATCTAAAGGCCTTGTCAGTCTGAACCCATCTAAAGGCCTTGTCAGTCTGAACCCTTCTGAACCCATGTAAAGGTCTTGTCAGTCTGAACCATCTAAAGGCCTTGTCAGTCTGAACCCTTCAGAACCCATCTAAAGGCCTTGTCAGTCTGAACCCATCTAAAGGCCTTGTCAGTCTGAACCCATCTAAAGGCCTTGTCAGTCTGAACCCATCTAAAGGCCTTGTCAGTCTGAACCCATCTAAAGGCCTTGTCAGTCTGAACCCATCTAAAGGCCTTGTCAGTCTGAACCCATCTAAAGGCCTTGTCAGTCTGAACCCATCTAAAGGCCTTGTCAGTCTGAACCCATCTAAAGGCCTTGTCAGTCTGGAACCCATCTAAAGGCCTTGTCAGTCTGAACCCATTTAAAGGCCTTGTCAGTCTGAACCCTTCTGAACCCATCTAAAGGCCTTGTCAGTCTGAACCCATCTAAAGGCCTTGTCAGTCTGAACCCATCTAAAGGCCTTGTCAGTCTGAACCAATCTAAAGGCCTTGTCAGTCTGAACCCATCTAAAGGTCTTGTCAGTCTGAACCCTTCTGAACCCATGTAAAGGCCTTGTCAGTCTGAACCCCATCTGAAGGTCTTGTCAGTCTGAACCCTTCTGAACCCATCTAAAGGCCTTGTCAGTCTGAACCCATCTAAAGGCCTTGTCAGTCTGAACCCATCTAAAGGCCTTGTCAGTCTGAACCCTTCTGAACCCATCTAAAGGTCTTGTCAGTCTGAACCCATCTAAAGGTCTTGTCAGTCTGAACCCATCTAAAGGCCTTGTCAGTCTGAACCCATCTAAAGGTCTTGTCAGTCTGAACCCATCTAAAGGTCTTGTCAGTCTGAACCCATCTAAAGGTCTTGTCAGTCTGAACCCATCTAAAGGTCTTGTCAGTCTGAACCCATCTAAAGGCCTTGTCAGTCTGAACCCATCTAAAGGCCTTGTCAGTCTGAACCCATCTAAAGGCCTTGTCAGTCTGAACCCATTTAAAGGCCTTGTCAGTCTGAACCCTTCTGAACCCATCTAAAGGCCTTGTCAGTCTGAACCCATCTAAAGGCCTTGTCAGTCTGAACCCATCTAAAGGCCTTGTCAGTCTGAACCCATCTAAAGGTCTTGTCAGTCTGAACCCTTCTGAACCCATCTAAAGGCCTTGTCAGTCTGAACCCATCTAAAGCTCTTGTCAGTCTGAACCCTTCTGAACCCATCTAAAGGCCTTGTCAGTCTGAACCGATCTAAAGGCCTTGTCAGTCTGAACCCATCTAAAGGCCTTGTCAGTCTGAACCCATCTCCTTGTCAGTCTGAACCCATCTAAAGGCCTTGTCAGTCTGAACCCATCTAAAGGCCTTGTCAGTCTGAACCCATCTAAAGGCCTTGTCAGTCTGAACCCATCTAAAGGCCTTGTCAGTCTGAACCCATCTAAAGGCCTTGTCAGTCTGAACCCATCTAAAGGCCTTGTCAGTCTGAACCCATCTAAAGGCCTTGTCAGTCTGAACCCATCTAAAGGTCTTGTCAGTCTGAACCCATCTAAAGGTCTTGTCAGTCTGAACCCATCTAAGGTCTTGTCAGTCTGAACCCATCTAAAGGCCTTGTCAGTCTGAACCCATCTAAAGGCCTTGTCAGTGAACCCATCTAAAGGCCTTGTCAGTCTGAACCCTTCTGAACCCATCTAAAGGCCTTGTCAGTCTGAACCCATCTAAAGGTCTTGTCAGTCTGAACCCATCTAAAGGTCTTGTCAGTCTGAACCCATCTAAAGGCCTTGTCAGTCTGAACCCATCTAAAGGTCTTGTCAGTCTGAACCCATCTAAAGGCCTTGTCAATCTGAACCGATCTAAAGGTCTTGTCAGTCTGAACCCGTTTAAAGGCCTTGTCAGTCTGAACCCATCTAAAGGCCTTGTCAGTCTGAACCCATCTAAAGGCCTTGTCAGTCTGAACCCATCTAAAGGCCTTGTCAGTCTGAACCCATCTAAAGGCCTTGTCAGTCTGAACCCATCTAAAGGCCTTGTCAGTCTGAACCCTTCTGAACCCATCTAAAGGTCTTGTCAGTCTGAACCCATCTAAAGGTCTTGTCAGTCTGAACCCATCTAAAGGTCTTGTCAGTCTGAACCCATCTAAAGGCCTTGTCAGTCTGAACCCATCTAAAGGTCTTGTCAGTCTGAACCCATCTAAAGGCCTTGTCAATCTGAACCGATCTAAAGGTCTTGTCAGTCTGAACCCGTTTAAAGGCCTTGTCAGTCTGAACCCATCTAAAGGCCTTGTCAGTCTGAACCCATCTAAAGGCCTTGTCAGTCTGAACCCATCTAAAGGCCTTGTCAGTCTGAACCCATCTAAAGGCCTTGTCAGTCTGAACCCATCTAAAGGTCTTGTCAGTCTGAACCCTTCTGAACCCATGTAAAGGTCTTGTCAGTCTGAACCCATCTAAAGCTCTTGTCAGTCTGAACCCTTCTGAACCCATCTAAAGGCCTTGTCAGTCTGAACCCATCTAAAGGCCTTGTCAGTCTGAACCCATCTAAAGGCCTTGTCAGTCTGAACCCATCTAAAGGCCTTGTCAGTCTGAACCCATCTAAAGGCCTTGTCAGTCTGAACCCATCTAAAGGCCTTGTCAGTCTGAACCATCTAAAGGCCTTGTCAGTCTGAACCCATCTAAAGGCCTTGTCAGTCTGAACCCATCTAAAGGCCTTGTCAGTCTGAACCCATCTAAAGGCCTTGTCAGTCTGAACCCATCTAAAGGCCTTGTCAGTCTGAACCCATTTAAAGGCCTTGGCGGTCTGAACCCTTCTGAACCCATCTAAAGGCCTTGTCAGTCTGAACCCATCTAAAGGCCTTGTCAGTCTGAACCCATCTAAAAGGCCTTGTCAGTCTGAACCCATCTAAAGGCCTTGTCAGTCTGAACCCATCTAAAGGTCTTGTCAGTCTGAACCCTTCTGAACCCATCTAAAGGCCTTGTCAGTCTGAACCCATCTAAAGGTCTTGTCAGTCTGAACCCTTCTGAACCCATCTAAAGGCCTTGTCAGTCTGAACCCATCTAAAGGCCTTGTCAGTCTGAACCCATCTAAAGGCCTTGTCAGTCTGAACCCATCTAAAGGCCTTGTCAGTCTGAACCCATCTAAAGGCCTTGTCAGTCTGAACCCATCTAAAGGCCTTGTCAGTCTGAACCCATCTAAAGGCCTTGTCAGTCTGAACCCATCTAAAGGCCTTGTCAGTCTGAACCATCTAAAGGCCTTGTCAGTCTGAACCCATCTAAAGGCCTTGTCAGTCTGAACCCATCTAAAGGCCTTGTCAGTCTGAACCCATCTAAAGGCCTTGTCAGTCTGAACCCATCTAAAGGCCTTGTCAGTCTGAACCCATCTAAAGGCCTTGTCAGTCTGAACCCATCTAAAGGCCTTGTCAGTCTGAACCCATCTAAAGGCCTTGTCAGTCTGAACCCATCTAAAGGCCTTGTCAGTCTGAACCCATTTAAAGGCCTTGTCAGTCTGAACCCTTCTGAACCCATCTAAAGGCCTTGTCAGTCTGAACCCATCTAAAGGCCTTGTCAGTCTGAACCCATCTAAAGGCCTTGTCAGTCTGAACCATCTAAAGGTCTTGTCAGTCTGAACCCATCTAAAGGTCTTGTCAGTCTGAACCCTAAAGGCCTTGTCAGTCTGAACCCATCTAAAGGCCTTGTCAGTCTGAACCCATCTAAAGGCCTTGTCAGTCTGAACCCTTCTGAACCCATCTAAAAGGTCTTGTCAGTCTGAACCCATCTAAAGGTCTTGTCAGTCTGAACCCATCTAAAGGTCTTGTCAGTCTGAACCCATCTAAAGGCCTTGTCAGTCTGAACCCATCTAAAGGTCTTGTCAGTCTGAACCCTTCTAAACCTTGTCATCTGAACCAGATCTAAAGGTCTTGTCAGTCTGAACCCGTTTAAAGGCCTTGTCAGTCTGAACCCATCTAAAGGCCTTGTCAGTCTGAACCCATCTAAAGGCCTTGTCAGTCTGAACCCATCTAAAGGTCTTGTCAGTCTGAACCCATCTAAAGGCCTTGTCAGTCTGAACCCATCTAAAGGCCTTGTCAGTCTGAACCCTTCTGAACCCATCTAAAGGTCTTGTCAGTCTGAACCCATCTAAAGGTCTTGTCAGTCTGAACCCATCTAAAGGTCTTGTCAGTCTGAACCCATCTAAAGGCCTTGTCAGTCTGAACCCATCTAAAGGTCTTGTCAGTCTGAACCCATCTAAAGGCCTTGTCAATCTGAACCGATCTAAAGGTCTTGTCAGTCTGAACCCGTTTAAAGGCCTTGTCAGTCTGAACCCATCTAAAGGCCTTGTCAGTCTGAACCCATCTAAAGGCCTTGTCAGTCTGAACCCATCTAAAGGCCTTGTCAGTCTGAACCCATCTAAAGGCCTTGTCAGTCTGAACCCATCTAAAGGTCTTGTCAGTCTGAACCCTTCTGAACCCATGTAAAGGTCTTGTCAGTCTGAACCCATCTAAAGCTCTTGTCAGTCTGAACCCTTCTGAACCCATCTAAAGGCCTTGTCAGTCTGAACCCATCTAAAGGCCTTGTCAGTCTGAACCCATCTAAAGGCCTTGTCAGTCTGAACCCATCTAAAGGCCTTGTCAGTCTGAACCCATCTAAAGGCCTTGTCAGTCTGAACCCATCTAAAGGCCTTGTCAGTCTGAACCATCTAAAGGCCTTGTCAGTCTGAACCCATCTAAAGGCCTTGTCAGTCTGAACCCATCTAAAGGCCTTGTCAGTCTGAACCCATCTAAAGGCCTTGTCAGTCTGAACCCATTTAAAGGCCTTGTCAGTCTGAACCCTTCTGAACCCATCTAAAGGCCTTGTCAGTCTGAACCCATCTAAAGGCCTTGTCAGTCTGAACCCATCTAAAGGCCTTGTCAGTCTGAACCCATCTAAAGGCCTTGTCAGTCTGAACCCATCTAAAGGTCTTGTCAGTCTGAACCCTTCTGAACCCATGTAAAGGCCTTGTCAGTCTGAACCCATCTGAAGGTCTTGTCAGTCTGAACCCTTCTGAACCCATCTAAAGGCCTTGTCAGTCTGAACCCATCTAAAGGCCTTGTCAGTCTGAACCCATCTAAAGGCCTTGTCAGTCTGAACCCATCTAAAGGCCTTGTCAGTCTGAACCCATCTAAAGGCCTTGTCAGTCTGAACCCATCTAAAGGCCTTGTCAGTCTGAACCCATCTAAAGGCCTTGTCAGTCTGAACCATCTAAAGGCCTTGTCAGTCTGAACCCATCTAAAGGCCTTGTCAGTCTGAACCCATCTAAAGGCCTTGTCAGTCTGAACCCATCTAAAGGCCTTGTCAGTCTGAACCCATCTAAAGGTCTTGTCAGTCTGAACCCCATCTAAAGGTCTTGTCAGTCTGAACTCATCTAAAGGTCTTGTCAGTCTGAACCCATCTAAAGGTCTTGTCAGTCTGAACCCATCTAAAGGCCTTGTCAGTCTGAACCCATCTAAAGGCCTTGTCAGTCTGAACCCATCTAAAGGCCTTGTCAGTCTGAACCCTTCTGAACCCATCTAAAGGTCTTGTCAGTCTGAACCCATCTAAAGGTCTTGTCAGTCTGAACCCATCTAAAGGTCTTGTCAGTCTGAACCCATCTAAAGGCCTTGTCAGTCTGAAACTCATCTAAAGGTCTTGTCAGTCTGAACCCATCTAAAGGTCTTGTCAGTCTGAACCCATCTAAAGGTCTTGTCAGTCTGAACCCATCTAAAGGTCTTGTCAGTCTGAACCCATCTAAAGGCCTTGTCAGTCTGAACCCATCTAAAGGCCTTGTCAGTCTGAACCCATTTAAAGGCCTTGTCAGTCTGAACCCATCTAAAGGCCTTGTCAGTCTGAACCCATCTAAAGGCCTTGTCAGTCTGAACCCTTCTGAACCCATCTAAAGGCCTTGTCAGTCTGAACCCATCTAAAGGCCTTGTCCAGTCTGAACCCATCTAAAGGCCTTGTCAGTCTGAACCCATCTAAAGGCCTTGTCAGTCTGAACCCATCTAAAGGCCTTGTCAGTCTGAACCCATCTAAAGGTCTTTGTCAGTCTGAACCCATCTAAAGGTCTTGTCAGTCTGAACCCATCTAAAGGTCTTGTCAGTCTGAACCCATCTAAAGGTCTTGTCAGTCTGAACCCATCTAAAGGTCTTGTCAGTCTGAACCCATCTAAAGGTCTTGTCAGTCTGAACCCATCTAAAGGTCTTGTCAGTCTGAACCCATCTAAAGGCCTTGTCAGTCTGAACCCATCTAAAGGCCTTGTCAGTCTGAACCTATTTAAAGGTCTTGTCAGTCTGAACCCATCTAAAGGCCTTGTCAGTCTGAACCCATCTAAAGGCCTTGTCAGTCTGAACCCTTCTGAACCCATCTAAAGGCCTTGTCAGTCTGAACCCATCTAAAGGCCTTGTCAGTCTGAACCCATCTAAAGGCCTTGTCAGTCTGAACCCATCTAAAGGCCTTGTCAGTCTGAACCCATCTAAAGGCCTTGTCAGTCTGAACCCATCTAAAGGCCTTGTCAGTCTGAACCCATCTAAAGGTCTTGTCAGTCTGAACCCATCTAAAGGTCTTGTCAGTCTGAACCCATCTAAAGGTCTTGTCAGTCTGAACCCATCTAAAGGCCTTGTCAGTCTGAACCCATCTAAAGGCCTTGTCAGTCTGAACCCATCTAAAGGCCTTGTCAGTCTGAACCCTTCTGAACCCATCTAAAGGTCTTGTCAGTCTGAACCCATCTAAAGGTCTTGTCAGTCTGAACCCATCTAAAGGTCTTGTCAGTCTGAACCCATCTAAAGGTCTTGTCAGTCTGAACCCATCTAAAGGCCTTGTCAGTCTGAACCCATCTAAAGGTCTTGTCAGTCTGAACCCATCTAAAGGCCTTGTCAGTCTGAACCGATCTAAAGGTCTTGTCAGTCTGAACCCGTTCCTTGAACCCATCTAAAGGCCTTGTCAGTCTGAACCCATCTAAAGGCCTTGTCAGTCTGAACCCATCTAAAGGCCTTGTCAGTCTGAACCCATCTAAAGGCCTTGTCAGTCTGAACCCATCTAAAGGTCTTGTCAGTCTGAACCCTTCTGAACCCATCTAAAGGCCTTGTCAGTCTGAACCCATCTAAAGCTCTTGTCAGTCTGAACCCTTCTGAACCCATCTAAAGGCCTTGTCAGTCTGAACCCATCTAAAGGCCTTGTCAGTCTGAACCCATCTAAAGGCCTTGTCAATCTGAACCCATCTAAAGGTCTTGTCAGTCTGAACCCATCTAAAGGCCTTGTCAGTCTGAACCCATCTAAAGGCCTTGTCAGTCTGAACCCATCTAAAGGTCTTGTCAGTCTGAACCCATCTAAAGGTCTTGTCAGTCTGAACCCATCTAAAGGCCTTGTCAGTCTGAACCCATCTAAAGGCCTTGTCAGTCTGAACCCATTTAAAGGCCTTGTCAGTCTGAACCCTTCTGAACCCATCTAAAGGCCTTGTCAGTCTGAACCCATCTAAAGGCCTTGTCAGTCTGAACCCATCTAAAGGCCTTGTCAGTCTGAACCCATCTAAAGGCCTTGTCAGTCTGAACCCATCTAAAGGTCTTGTCAGTCTGAACCCTTCTGAACCCATGTAAAGGCCTTGTCAGTCTGAACCCATCTGAAGGTCTTGTCAGTCTGAACCCTTCTGAACCCATCTAAAGGCCTTGTCAGTCTGAACCCATCTAAAGGCCTTGTCAGTCTGAACCCATCTAAAGGCCTTGTCAGTCTGAACCCATCTAAAGGCCTTGTCAGTCTGAACCCATCTAAAGGCCTTGTCAGTCTGAACCCATCTAAAGGCCTTGTCAGTCTGAACCCATCTAAAGGCCTTGTCAGTCTGAACCCTTCTGAACCCATGTAAAGGCCTTGTCAGTCTGAACCCATCTGAAGGTCTTGTCAGTCTGAACCCTTCTGAACCCCATCTAAAGGCCTTGTCAGTCTGAACCCATCTAAAGGCCTTGTCAGTCTGAACCCATCTAAAGGCCTTGTCAGTCTGAACCCATCTAAAGGCCTTGTCAGTCTGAACCCATCTAAAGGCCTTGTCAGTCTGAACCCATCTAAAGGCCTTGTCAGTCTGAACCCATCTAAAGGCCTTGTCAGTCTGAACCCATCTAAAGGCCTTGTCAGTCTGAACCCATCTAAAGGCCTTGTCAGTCTGAACCCATCTAAAGGCCTTGTCAGTCTGAACCCATCTAAAGGCCTTGTCAGTCTGAACCCATCTAAAGGCCTTGTCAGTCTGAACCCATCTAAAGGCCTTGTCAGTCTGAACCCATCTAAAGGCCTTGTCAGTCTGAACCTATCTAAAGGTCTTGTCAGTCTGAACCCATCTAAAGGTCTTGTCAGTCTGAACCCTTCTGAACCCATCTAAAGGCTTGTCAGTCTGAACCCATCTAAAGGTCTTGTCAGTCTGAACCTATCTAAAGGTCTTGTCAGTCTGAACCCATCTAAAGGTCTTGTCAGTCTGAACCCATCTAAAGGCCTTGTCAGTCTGAACCCATCTAAAGGTCTTGTCAGTCTGAACCCATCTAAAGGTCTTGTCAGTCTGAACCCTTCTGAACCCATCTAAAGGTCTTGTCAGTCTGAACCCATCTAAAGGTCTTGTCAGTCTGAACCCATCTAAAGGTCTTGTCAGTCTGAACCCATCTAAAGGCCTTGTCAGTCTGAACCCATCTAAAGGTCTTGTCAGTCTGAACCCATCTAAAGGTCTTGTCAGTCTGAACCCATCTAAAGGTCTTGTCAGTCTGAACCCATCTAAAGGTCTTGTCAGTCTGAACCCATCTAAAGGTCTTGTCAGTCTGAACCTATCTAAAGGCATTGTCAGTCTGAACCCATTTAAAGGCCTTGTCAGTCTGAACCCATCTAAAGGCCTTGTCAGTCTGAACCCATCTAAAGGCCTTGTCAGTCTGAACCCTTCTGAACCCATCTAAAGGCCTTGTCAGTCTGAACCCATCTAAAGGCCTTGTCAGTCTGAACCCATCTAAAGGTCTTGTCAGTCTGAACCCATCTAAAGGCCTTGTCAGTCTGAACCCATCTAAAGGCCTTGTCAGTCTGAACCCATCTAAAGGCCTTGTCAGTCTGAACCCTTCTGAACCCATCTAAAGGTCTTGTCAGTCTGAACCCATCTAAAGGTCTTGTCAGTCTGAACCCATCTAAAGGTCTTGTCAGTCTGAACCCATCTAAAGGCCTTGTCAGTCTGAACCCATCTAAAGGTCTTGTCAGTCTGAACCCATCTAAAGGTCTTGTCAGTCTGAACCCATCTAAAGGTCTTGTCAGTCTGAACCCTTCTGAACCCATCTAAAGGTCTTGTCAGTCTGAACCCATCTAAAGGTCTTGTCAGTCTGAACCCATCTAAAGGTCTTGTCAGTCTGAACCCATCTAAAGGCCTTGTCAGTCTGAACCCATCTAAAGGTCTTGTCAGTCTGAACCCATCTAAAGGTCTTGTCAGTCTGAACCCATCTAAAGGTCTTGTCAGTCTGAACCCATCTAAAGGTCTTGTCAGTCTGAACCCATCTAAAGGTCTTGTCAGTCTGAACCTATCTAAAGGCCTTGTCAGTCTGAACCCATTTAAAGGCCTTGTCAGTCTGAACCCATCTAAAGGCCTTGTCAGTCTGAACCCATCTAAAGGTCTTGTCAGTCTGAACCCATCTAAAGGTCTTGTCAGTCTGAACCCTTCTGAACCCATCTAAAGGTCTTGTCAGTCTGAACCCATCTAAAGGTCTTGTCAGTCTGAACCCATCTAAAGGTCTTGTCAGTCTGAACCTATCTAAAGGTCTTGTCAGTCTGAACCCATCTAAAGGTCTTGTCAGTCTGAACCCATCTAAAGGCCTTGTCAGTCTGAACCCATCTAAAGGTCTTGTCAGTCTGAACCCATCTAAAGGTCTTGTCAGTCTGAACCCTTCTGAACCCATCTAAAGGTCTTGTCAGTCTGAACCCATCTAAAGGTCTTGTCAGTCTGAACCCATCTAAAGGTCTTGTCAGTCTGAACCCATCTAAAGGCCTTGTCAGTCTGAACCCATCTAAAGGTCTTGTCAGTCTGAACCCATCTAAAGGTCTTGTCAGTCTGAACCCATCTAAAGGTCTTGTCAGTCTGAACCCATCTAAAGGTCTTGTCAGTCTGAACCCATCTAAAGGTCTTGTCAGTCTGAACCTATCTAAAGGCATTGTCAGTCTGAACCCATTTAAAGGCCTTGTCAGTCTGAACCCATCTAAAGGCCTTGTCAGTCTGAACCCATCTAAAGGCCTTGTCAGTCTGAACCCTTCTGAACCCATCTAAAGGCCTTGTCAGTCTGAACCCATCTAAAGGCCTTGTCAGTCTGAACCCATCTAAAGGCCTTGTCAGTCTGAACCCATTTAAAGGCCTTGTCAGTCTGAACCCTTCAGAACCCATCTAAAGGCCTTGTCAGTCTGAACCCATCTAAAGGCCTTGTCAGTCTGAACCCATCTAAAGGCCTTGTCAGTCTGAACCCATCTAAAGGTCTTGTCAGTCTGAACCCATCTAAAGGTCTTGTCAGTCTGAACCCATCTAAAGGCCTTGTCAGTCTGAACCCATCTAAAGGCCTTGTCAGTCTGAACCCATCTAAAGGCCTTGTCAGTCTGAACCCTTCTGAACCCATCTAAAGGTCTTGTCAGTCTGAACCCATCTAAAGGTCTTGTCAGTCTGAACCCATCTAAAGGTCTTGTCAGTCTGAACCCATCTAAAGGCCTTGTCAGTCTGAACCCATCTAAAGGTCTTGTCAGTCTGAACCCATCTAAAGGCCTTGTCAATCTGAACCGATCTAAAGGTCTTGTCAGTCTGAACCCGTTTAAAGGCCTTGTCACTGAACCATCTAAAGGCCTTGTCAGTCTGGAACCCATCTAAAGGCCTTGTCAGTCTGAACCCATCTAAAGGTCTTGTCAGTCTGAACCCATCTAAAGGCCTTGTCAGTCTGAACCCATCTAAAGGCCTTGTCAGTCTGAACCCTTCTGAACCCATCTAAAGGTCTTGTCAGTCTGAACCCATCTAAAGGTCTTGTCAGTCTGAACCCATCTAAAGGTCTTGTCAGTCTGAACCCATCTAAAGGCCTTGTCAGTCTGAACCCATCTAAAGGCCTTGTCAGTCTGAACCCATCTAAAGGCCTTGTCAATCTGAACCGATCTAAAGGTCTTGTCAGTCTGAACCCGTTTAAAGGCCTTGTCAGTCTGAACCCATCTAAAGGCCTTGTCAGTCTGAACCCATCTAAAGGCCTTGTCAGTCTGAACCCATCTAAAGGCCTTGTCAGTCTGAACCCATCTAAAGGCCTTGTCAGTCTGAACCCATCTAAAGGTCTTGTCAGTCTGAACCCTTCTGAACCCATGTAAAGGTCTTGTCAGTCTGAACCCATCTAAAGCTCTTGTCAGTCTGAACCCTTCTGAACCCATCTAAAGGCCTTGTCAGTCTGAACCCATCTAAAGGCCTTGTCAGTCTGAACCCATCTAAAGGCCTTGTCAGTCTGAACCCATCTAAAGGCCTTGTCAGTCTGAACCCATCTAAAGGCCTTGTCAGTCTGAACCCATCTAAAGGCCTTGTCAGTCTGAACCCATCTAAAGGCCTTGTCAGTCTGAACCCATCTAAAGGCCTTGTCAGTCTGAACCCATCTAAAGGCCTTGTCAGTCTGAACCCATCTAAAGGCCTTGTCAGTCTGAACCCATTTAAAGGCCTTGTCAGTCTGAACCCTTCTGAACCCATCTAAAGGCCTTGTCAGTCTGAACCCATCTAAAGGCCTTGTCAGTCTGAACCCATCTAAAGGCCTTGTCAGTCTGAACCCATCTAAAGGCCTTGTCAGTCTGAACCCATCTAAAGGTCTTGTCAGTCTGAACCCTCTGAACCCATGTAAAAGGTCTTGTCAGTCTGAACCCATCTAAAGGTCTTGTCAGTCTGAACCCTTCTGAACCCATCTAAAGGCCTTGTCAGTCTGAACCCATCTAAAGGCCTTGTCAGTCTGAACCCATCTAAAGGCCTTGTCAGTCTGAACCCATCTAAAGGCCTTGTCAGTCTGAACCCATCTAAAGGCCTTGTCAGTCTGAACCCATCTAAAGGCCTTGTCAGTCTGAACCCATCTAAAGGCCTTGTCAGTCTGAACCCATCTAAAGGCCTTGTCAGTCTGAACCCATCTAAAGGCCTTGTCAGTCTGAACCCATCTAAAGGCCTTGTCAGTCTGAACCCATCTAAAGGTCTTGTCAGTCTGAACCCATCTAAAGGTCTTGTCAGTCTGAACCCATCTAAAGGTCTTGTCAGTCTGAACCCATCTAAAGGTCTTGTCAGTCTGAACCCATCTAAAGGTCTTGTCAGTCTGAACCCATCTAAAGGCCTTGTCAGTCTGAACCCATCTAAAGGCCTTGTCAGTCTGGAACCCATCTAAAGGCCTTGTCAGTCTGAACCCTTCTGAACCCATCTAAAGGTCTTGTCAGTCTGAACCCATCTAAAGGTCTTGTCAGTCTGAACCCATCTAAAGGTCTTGTCAGTCTGAACCCATCTAAAGGCCTTGTCAGTCTGAACCCATCTAAAGGTCTTGTCAGTCTGAACCCATCTAAAGGTCTTGTCAGTCTGAACCCATCTAAAGGTCTTGTCAGTCTGAACCCATCTAAAGGTCTTGTCAGTCTGAACCCATCTAAAGGCCTTGTCAGTCTGAACCCATCTAAAGGCCTTGTCAGTCTGAACCCATTTAAAGGCCTTGTCAGTCTGAACCCAAAAGGCCTTGTCAGTCTGAACCCATCTAAAGGCCTTGTCAGTCTGAACCCTTCTGAACCCATCTAAAGGCCTTGTCAGTCTGAACCCATCTAAAGGCCTTGTCAGTCTGAACCCATCTAAAGGCCTTGTCAGTCTGAACCCATCTAAAGGCCTTGTCAGTCTGAACCCATCTAAAGGCCTTGTCAGTCTGAACCCATCTAAAGGTCTTGTCAGTCTGAACCCATCTAAAGGTCTTGTCAAACCCATCTAAAGGTCTTGTCAGTCTGAACCCATCTAAAGGCCTTGTCAGTCTGAACCCATCTAAAGGCTTGTCAGTCTGAACCCATCTAAAGGTCTTGTCAGTCTGAACCCATCTAAAGGTCTTGTCAGTCTGAACCCATCTAAAGGTCTTGTCAGTCTGAACCCATCTAAAGGCCTTGTCAGTCTGAACCCATCTAAAGGCCTTGTCAGTCTGAACCCATTTAAAGGCCTTGTCAGTCTGAACCCATCTAAAGGCCTTGTCAGTCTGAACCCATCTAAAGGCCTTGTCAGTCTGAACCCTTCTGAACCCATCTAAAAGGCCTTGTCAGTCTGAACCCATCTAAAGGCCTTGTCAGTCTGAACCCATCTAAAGGCCTTGTCAGTCTGAACCCATCTAAAGGCCTTGTCAGTCTGAACCCATCTAAAGGCCTTGTCAGTCTGAACCCATCTAAAGGCCTTGTCAGTCTGAACCCATCTAAAGGCCTTGTCAGTCTGAACCCATCTAAAGGCCTTGTCAGTCTGAACCCTTCTAAAGGCCTTGTCAGTCTGAACCCATCTAAAGGTCTTGTCAGTCTGAACCCATCTAAAGGCCTTGTCAGTCTGAACCCTTCTGAACCCATGTAAAGGCCTTGTCAGTCTGAACCCATCTAAAGGTCTTGTCAGTCTGAACCCTTCTGAACCCATGTAAAGGCCTTGTCAGTCTGAACCCATCTAAAGGCCTTGTCAGTCTGAACCCATCTAAAGGCCTTGTCAGTCTGAACCCATCTAAAGGCCTTGTCAGTCTGAACCCATCTAAAGGCCTTGTCAGTCTGAACCCATCTAAAGGCCTTGTCAGTCTGAACCCTTCTGAACCCATGTAAAGGCCTTGTCAGTCTGAACCCATCTAAAGGTCTTGTCAGTCTGAACCCTTCTGAACCCATCTAAAGGCCTTGTCAGTCTGAACCCATCTAAAGGCCTTGTCAGTCTGAACCCATCTAAAGGCCTTGTCAGTCTGAACCCATCTAAAGGCCTTGTCAGTCTGAACCCATCTAAAGGCCTTGTCAGTCTGAACCCATCTAAAGGCCTTGTCAGTCTGAACCCATCTAAAGGCCTTGTCAGTCTGAACCCATCTAAAGGCCTTGTCAGTCTGAACCCATCTAAAGGCCTTGTCAGTCTGAACCCATCTAAAGGCCTTGTCAGTCTGAACCCATCTAAAGGCCTTGTCAGTCTGAACCCATCTAAAGGCCTTGTCAGTCTGAACCCATCTAAAGGCCTTGTCAGTCTGAACCCATCTAAAGGCCTTGTCAGTCTGAACCCATCTAAAGGTCTTGTCAGTCTGAACCCATCTAAAGGTCTTGTCAGTCTGAACCCTTCTGAACCCATCTAAAGGTCTTGTCAGTCTGAACCCATCTAAAGGTCTTGTCAGTCTGAACCTATCTAAAGGTCTTGTCAGTCTGAACCCATCTAAAGGTCTTGTCAGTCTGAACCCATCTAAAGGCCTTGTCAGTCTGAACCCATCTAAAGGTCTTGTCAGTCTGAACCCATCTAAAGGTCTTGTCAGTCTGAACCCTTCTGAACCCATCTAAAGGTCTTGTCAGTCTGAACCCATCTAAAGGTCTTGTCAGTCTGAACCCATCTAAAGGTCTTGTCAGTCTGAACCCATCTAAAGGCCTTGTCAGTCTGAACCCATCTAAAGGTCTTGTCAGTCTGAACCCATCTAAAGGTCTTGTCAGTCTGAACCCATCTAAAGGTCTTGTCAGTCTGAACCCATCTAAAGGTCTTGTCAGTCTGAACCCATCTAAAGGTCTTGTCAGTCTGAACCTATCTAAAGGCATTGTCAGTCTGAACCCATTTAAAGGCCTTGTCAGTCTGAACCCATCTAAAGGCCTTGTCAGTCTGAACCCATCTAAAGGCCTTGTCAGTCTGAACCCTTCTGAACCCATCTAAAGGCCTTGTCAGTCTGAACCCATCTAAAGGCCTTGTCAGTCTGAACCCATCTAAAGGTCTTGTCAGTCTGAACCCATCTAAAGGCCTTGTCAGTCTGAACCCATCTAAAGGCCTTGTCAGTCTGAACCCATCTAAAGGCCTTGTCAGTCTGAACCCTTCTGAACCCATCTAAAGGTCTTGTCAGTCTGAACCCATCTAAAGGTCTTGTCAGTCTGAACCCCATCTAAAGGTCTTGTCAGTCTGAACCCATCTAAAGGCCTTGTCAGTCTGAACCCATCTAAAGGTCTTGTCAGTCTGAACCCATCTAAAGGTCTTGTCAGTCTGAACCCATCTAAAGGTCTTGTCAGTCTGAACCCTTCTGAACCCATCTAAAGGTCTTGTCAGTCTGAACCCATCTAAAGGTCTTGTCAGTCTGAACCCATCTAAAGGTCTTGTCAGTCTGAACCCATCTAAAGGCCTTGTCAGTCTGAACCCATCTAAAGGTCTTGTCAGTCTGAACCCATCTAAAGGTCTTGTCAGTCTGAACCCATCTAAAGGTCTTGTCAGTCTGAACCCATCTAAAGGTCTTGTCAGTCTGAACCCATCTAAAGGTCTTGTCAGTCTGAACCTATCTAAAGGCCTTGTCAGTCTGAACCCATTTAAAGGCCTTGTCAGTCTGAACCCATCTAAAGGCCTTGTCAGTCTGAACCCATCTAAAGGTCTTGTCAGTCTGAACCCATCTAAAGGTCTTGTCAGTCTGAACCTTCTGAACCCATCTAAAGGTCTTGTCAGTCTGAACCCATCTAAAGGTCTTGTCAGTCTGAACCCATCTAAAGGTCTTGTCAGTCTGAACCTATCTAAAGGTCTTGTCAGTCTGAACCCATCTAAAGGTCTTGTCAGTCTGAACCCATCTAAAGGCCTTGTCAGTCTGAAACCCATCTAAAGGTCTTGTCAGTCTGAACCCATCTAAAGGTCTTGTCAGTCTGAACCCTTCTGAACCCATCTAAAGGTCTTGTCAGTCTGAACCCATCTAAAGGTCTTGTCAGTCTGAACCCATCTAAAGGTCTTGTCAGTCTGAACCCATCTAAAGGCCTTGTCAGTCTGAACCCATCTAAAGGTCTTGTCAGTCTGAACCCATCTAAAGGTCTTGTCAGTCTGAACCCATCTAAAGGTCTTGTCAGTCTGAACCCATCTAAAGGTCTTGTCAGTCTGAACCCATCTAAAGGTCTTGTCAGTCTGAACCTATCTAAAGGCATTGTCAGTCTGAACCCATTTAAAGGCCTTGTCAGTCTGAACCCATCTAAAGGCCTTGTCAGTCTGAACCCATCTAAAGGCCTTGTCAGTCTGAACCCTTCTGAACCCATCTAAAGGCCTTGTCAGTCTGAACCCATCTAAAGGCCTTGTCAGTCTGAACCCATCTAAAGGCCTTGTCAGTCTGAACCCATTTAAAGGCCTTGTCAGTCTGAACCCTTCAGAACCCATCTAAAGGCCTTGTCAGTCTGAACCCTTCAGAACCCATCTAAAGGCCTTGTCAGTCTGAACCCATCTAAAGGCCTTGTCAGTCTGAACCCTTCAGAACCCATCTAAAGGCCTTGTCAGTCTGAACCCATCTAAAGGCCTTGTCAGTCTGAAATCATCTAAAGGCCTTGTCAGTCTGAACCCTTCTGAACCCATCTAAAGGTCTTGTCAGTCTGAACCCATCTAAAGGTCTTGTCAGTCTGAACCCATCTAAAGGCCTTGTCAGTCTGAACCCATCTAAAGGTCTTGTCAGTCTGAACCCATCTAAAGGTCTTGTCAGTCTGAACCCATCTAAAGGTCTTGTCAGTCTGAACCCATCTAAAGGTCTTGTCAGTCTGAACCCATCTAAAGGCCTTGTCAGTCTGAACCCATCTAAAGGCCTTGTCAGTCTGAACCCATCTAAAGGCCTTGTCAGTCTGAACCCATTTAAAGGCCTTGTCAGTCTGAACCCTTCTGAACCCATCTAAAGGCCTTGTCAGTCTGAACCCATCTAAAGGCCTTGTCAGTCTGAACCCATCTAAAGGCCTTGTCAGTCTGAACCCATCTAAAGGCCTTGTCAGTCTGAACCCATCTAAAGGTCTTGTCAGTCTGAACCCTTCTGAACCCATGTAAAGGCCTTGTCAGTCTGAACCCATCTAAAGCTCTTGTCAGTCTGAACCCATCTAAAGGCCTTGTCAGTCTGAACCCATCTAAAGGCCTTGTCAGTCTGAACCCATCTAAAGGCCTTGTCAGTCTGAACCCATCTAAAGGCCTTGTCAGTCTGAACCCATCTAAAGGCCTTGTCAGTCTGAACCCATCTAAAGGCCTTGTCAGTCTGAACCCATCTAAAGGCCTTGTCAGTCTGAACCCATCTAAAGGCCTTGTCAGTCTGAACCCATCTAAAGGCCTTGTCAGTCTGAACCCATCTAAAGGTCTTGTCAGTCTGAACCCATCTAAAGGTCTTGTCAGTCTGAACCCATCTAAAGGTCTTGTCAGTCTGAACCCATCTAAAGGCCTTGTCAGTCTGAACCCATCTAAAGGCCTTGTCAGTCTGAACCCTTCTGAACCCATCTAAAGGTCTTGTCAGTCTGAACCCATCTAAAGGTCTTGTCAGTCTGAACCCATCTAAAGGTCTTGTCAGTCTGAACCCATCTAAAGGCCTTGTCAGTCTGAACCCATCTAAAGGTCTTGTCAGTCTGAACCCATCTAAAGGTCTTGTCAGTCTGAACCCATCTAAAGGTCTTGTCAGTCTGAACCCATCTAAAGGCCTTGTCAGTCTGAACCCATCTAAAGGCCTTGTCAGTCTGAACCCATCTAAAGGTCTTGTCAGTCTGAACCCATCTAAAGGCCTTGTCAGTCTGAACCCTTCTGAACCCATCTAAAGGTCTTGTCAGTCTGAACCCATCTAAAGGTCTTGTCAGTCTGAACCCATCTAAAGGCCTTGTCAGTCTGAACCCATCTAAAGGTCTTGTCAGTCTGAACCCATCTAAAGGTCTTGTCAGTCTGAACCCATCTAAAGGTCTTGTCAGTCTGAACCCATCTAAAGGTCTTGTCAGTCTGAACCCATCTAAAGGCCTTGTCAGTCTGAACCGATCTAAAGGTCTTGTCAGTCTGAACCCGTTTAAAGGCCTTGTCAGTCTGAACCCGTCTAAAGGTCTTGTCAGTCTGAACCTATCTAAAGGCCTTGTCAGTCTGAACCCATTTAAAGGCCTTGTCAGTCTGAACCCATCTAAAGGCCTTGTCAGTCTGAACCCATCTAAAGGCCTTGTCAGTCTGAACCCTTCTGAACCCATCTAAAGGCCTTGTCAGTCTGAACCCATCTAAAGGCCTTGTCAGTCTGAACCCATCTAAAGGCCTTGTCAGTCTGAACCCATTTAAAGGCCTTGTCAGTCTGAACCCTTCAGAACCCATCTAAAGGCCTTGTCAGTCTGAACCCTTCAGAACCCATCTAAAGGCCTTGTCAGTCTGAACCCATCTAAAGGCCTTGTCAGTCTGAACCCTTCAGAACCCATCTAAAGGCCTTGTCAGTCTGAACCCATCTAAAGGCCTTGTCAGTCTGAAATCATCTAAAGGCCTTGTCAGTCTGAACCCTTCTGAACCCATCTAAAGGTCTTGTCAGTCTGAACCCATCTAAAGGTCTTGTCAGTCTGAACCCATCTAAAGGCCTTGTCAGTCTGAACCCATCTAAAGGTCTTGTCAGTCTGAACCCATCTAAAGGTCTTGTCAGTCTGAACCCATCTAAAGGTCTTGTCAGTCTGAACCCATCTAAAGGCCTTGTCAGTCTGAACCCATCTAAAGGCCTTGTCAGTCTGAACCCATTTAAAGGTCTTGTCAGTCTGAACCCATCTAAAGGTCTTGTCAGTCTGAACCCATCTAAAGGTCTTGTCAGTCTGAACCCTTCTGAACCCATCTAAAGGCCTTGTCAGTCTGAACCCATCTAAAAGCCTTGTCAGTCTGAACCCATCTAAAGGCCTTGTCAGTCTGAACCCATTTAAAGGTCTTGTCAGTCTGAACCCATCTAAAGGCCTTGTCAGTCTGAACCCATCTAAAGGCCTTGTCAGTCTGAACCCATCTAAAGGCCTTGTCAGTCTGAACCCATCTAAAGGCCTTGTCAGTCTGAACCCATCTAAAGGCCTTGTCAGTCTGAACCCATCTAAAGGCCTTGTCAGTCTGAACCCATCTAAAGGCCTTGTCAGTCTGAACCCATCTAAAGGCCTTGTCAGTCTGAACCATTTTAAAGGCCTTGTCAGTCTGTACCCATCTAAAGGCCTTGTCAGTCTGAACCCATCTAAAGGCCTTGTCAGTCTGAACCCATCTAAAGGCCTTGTCAGTCTGAACCCATCTAAAGGCCTTGTCAGTCTGAACCCATCTAAAGGCCTTGTCAGTCTGAACCCATCTATGTTTACTTTGTTCATAAGAACACAGATTGTGTCTGTGTGTCTGTGTGTCTGTGTGTCTGTGTGTGTGTGTGTGTGTGTGTGTGTGTGTGTGTGTGTGTGTGTGTGTGTGTGTGTTTTTGTGTGTGTGTTTTTGTTGTGTGTGTGTGTGTGTGTGTGTGTGTGTGTGTGTGTGTGTGAGAGACAGGTGTGTAAATGCAGGAAGTCTGTTTGTTTGGATGTTTTGGTTTGATTGTCATGAGAAGAGCTTTGGTTTGTATCCTAAAGGAAGAAAGCTCATACATCTCTCTCTCTCTCTCTCTCTCCCCACATTAGAGTGATGAGTGAAGCAATTGTAATTCTGATTATTTCATGCTGTGCCGCGTTGCTCATTTGTGTAGCAGAACTGTACTGACCGTTCGCTCCTTTTGTTCAACTGCTTCACTTCAAATGCATCTTTCTGAAAAGAGAGATGGAGTAAGAGATGGATAGGAGAGGATAGAGGAGAGGAGAGTGGAGAGGTGGGGAGGGGAAAGAGAAGAGACTGTGAAGCGAAGGAGGACTATTATGTGAGAGGGCCTCTATTGAAGTGATCTTTCCTTTGAAACACAATGTCACCAGGCAGCCAATCAAAACACATAAAGAGAGAAGGTTAGAAAACAGATGAATGGAGGTCATAGGCCTAAACATTAGGCCAGACCCCAATTTGTCGACTGGTCGATTGTTTGGTCGACAGGCTTTTGGTCGACAAAGATGTTTTATTCCTTTATTATCTTTTGCTCCAAATAGCTTCCAGCTGTGTCTGTCCTGAGCTCGCTGGTGCAGGAAACTCTGAGGGAATATTTTGTATATATTTGGCAGGAGCCAAGTTTATATTTTATGTTTCCAGTTCGTTGCTGACAGGCCATGTGTAGCCAATGTGATTTACAGGATATTTATTTTTAACAGGATATTTTCTACCTGCAGACTGCAATGTTTTTATTTCTTGGCTTTATGTAGACTATTTTTACATAGTTGGCAATAGAAGTTACTTTTTTAGTTTTGTGCCATTTTCATTTAGATTTCGATATAATTTTGTTTAACCACATGACAATGATTTTGAGGAGATGTATAAATTAAATGAAACTGTTCCACAAAAAATGTGCATATGAAAACCATAATTGCCACGCAGAAGAAGCTAGGAATGGTAAGATAAATAGCAACTTCAGGAGAGTAACAGCAGAATCTGCGAAAACCAGCAGGAACGGTGTGGAGAAGGGTCAGGTTAAAGTTAAGGTCAGGTTAGGGTCAGGTTAAAGTTAAGGTCAGGTTAGGGTCAGGTTAAAGTGATCCTCTTCTGGTTTATCTTTATCTCTGGCTCCCTCTTGAGTCATTTGTGTCTGAGTTTTCATCAAACAGCACCAGACAAGCATATAGCTGATTTTATTAAAACACATAAGGTGTGTCTATATATGGAAAAATACACTGTTTTAAAATGTTGACCAATCGATTGGTTAAAAGAACAGACAACTTTCGGTCGACCAAGAATTGTTTTAGTCGTGAAAGAAACTCCACATACCGACTAATGATCTACTGGTAAATACTGATGACCTAAAACCTAGCGGTGGCCACTGATTGGCTGAATAACCGGGGCGCGAGGTGGTTGGAGTTAGTAGTCCTAAAACCTAGCGGTGGCCACTGATTGGCTGAATAACCGGGGCGCGAGGTGGTTGGAGTTAGTAGTCCTAAAACCTAGCGGTGGCCACTGATTGGCTGAATAACCGGGGCGCGAGGTGGTTGGAGTTAGTAGTCCTAAAACCTGGATACAGCATTTATGTGATGACCAACAGACCAATTCGTCTCTTTTGGTATTCTTACAGAATGTGATGGGGACGTTGGTGATGTGTTTGGCGCCAAACTCTCGGTAAAAATAAGAATTTATAATTGTATTATTTAAAGAGGCAAGTCAGTAAAGAACACATTCTTATTTATAATGATGGCATAGGAACATTGGGTTAACTGCCTTGTTCAGGGGCAGAACTGCACATTTTTACCATGTCAGCTCAGGGATTTGATCTAGCAACCTTTCGGATACTGGCCCAACGCTCTAAACACAAGGCTACCTGCTGGTTACTAGACCCAACGCTCTAACGACTAGGCTACCTGCTGGTTACTGGACCCAAGGCTCTAACCACTAGGCTACCTACTGGTTACTGGCCCAACGCTCTAACCACTAGGCTACCTGCTGGTTACTGGCCCAACGCTCTAACCACTAGGCTACCTGCTGGTTACTGGACCCAACACTCTAACCACTAGGCTACCTGCTGGTAACTGGCCCAACGCTCTAACCACTAGGCTACCTGCTGGTTACTGGCCCAACGCTCTAACCACTAGGCTACCTGCTGGTTACTGGACCCAACACTCTAACCACTAGGCTACCTGCTGGTAACTGGCCCAACGCTCTAACCACTAGGCTACCTGCTGGTCCTGGACCCAACGCTCTAACCACTAGGCTACCTGCCGCCCAATTAATAATAATAATGAATTATAATTTTGCCAATCAAAAGTTATTATTAGACCGTGTATGTTTGCTAATTTACTCACTGATATAATTTCACTTGTTTTACTTGTTATTGAAAAGGGAGAGGCGATACGGACACACCTGGCTAGAACCTTCACACCTGACTATAACCTTCCCACTTGGCTAGAACCTTCCCCAGCTAGGCAATATGGACACACCTGGCTATAACCTTCCCACCTGGCTAGAACCTTCCCCAGCTAGGCAATACGGACACACCTGGCTAGAACCTTCCCACCTGGCTAGAACCTTCCCCAGCTAGGCAATACGGACACACCTGGCTAGAACCTTCCCACATGGCTAGAACATTCCCACCTCTCTAGAACCTTCCCACCTGGCTCCCAAATGTATGACGTATGTCGCATAGCTGAGAGTTGAGACGAATGGATTTCAGTCAGTTCAGTCAGCTGTCCTGCTGAACCCTTCCTTAGCTTGCTAGTTCAGTCAGTCATCCTGAAGAACCTTCCCCAGCTAGCTAGTTCAGTTAGCCGTCCTGATGAGCCTTTCCCAGCTAGCTAGTTCAGTCAGTCATCCTGAAGAACCTTCCCCAGCTAGCTAGTTCAGTCAGCCGTCCTGAAGATCCCTTTCCCGGCTAGCTAGTTTATGCTGGCTAGTAGACAACAACAGCAGCTTCGCACTCGTTAAAACTGGTAAATAAAATGATGTTTATTTCGATGGCTATAGGAGAAACTTGTAGTATGGGCCTTCATCTTGATGTCACCAGAGGTCTTCTTTATATTCAATGTCAAGCATGAGTTATCAAGCCATTGTACATTTGAAACCATATGTTGTATCAACACCACAAGACATGTTTTTCCTGCCGCATAAACTACAGTGTCTGGACATTCCTCAGCAAAACCTTATGTATAAACTAAAAAGAAGCAGACCTATAACCGATCCTAGCGGGACACACATTCTGCTTTTCTGAGCTGTAGACATGATGTTATTGACCACTACAGTTTGTTCCCTGTTGCTGAGATATGATTCAAACCATCTTAGTGCTTTGTTAGAAAATACAGCTCAAATCAAATCAAATGTTATTTGTCACAAGTGCCGAATACAATAGGTGTAGACCTTACGTCAAATGCGCACTTATAAGCCCTTAACCAACAATGCCGTTTAAAAAAAAGACATTACAAAAGGTGAGATAAGAATAACAAATCATTAAAGAGCAGCAGTAAATAACAATAGCTGGGCTTTATACAGGGGGTACCGGTACAGAGTCAATGTGTCAATGTGCGGGGGCACTGGTGTCGAGGTAATTGAGGCAATTATGTATTACCTCAATTGGCAATGCATAGATAATAACAGAGAATAGCAGCAGAGTGGAAGGGCTAAGGGGTAGAAACTGTTTAGAAGCCTCTTGGACCTAGACTTGGCACTCCGGTACCGATATCTTTTCCTGAGTGGGAATAGGTTTTGTCGTGACCTCTTCACGACTGTCGTGGTGGTTGGACCGTGTTAGTTTGTTGGTGATTTGGACACCAAGGAACTTAGGAAGCTCTCAACCTGCTCCACTGCAGCCCCGTCGATGAGAATAGGGCGTGCTCGGTCCTCTTGTTCCTGGAGTCCACAATCATCTCCTTTGTCTTGATCACGTTGAGGGAGAGGTTGTTGTCATTGCACCACATGGTCAGGTCTCTGGCCTCCTCCCTATAGGCTGTCTCATCGTTGTCGGTGATCAGGCCTACCACTGTTGTGTCATCAGCAAACTTAATGATGGTGTTGGAGTGTGCCTGGCCATGCATCATGAGTGAACAGGGAATACAGGAGGGGACTGAACACACACCCTGAGGGGCCCCAGTGTTGAGGATCAGCGTGGTGGAGGATTTGTAACCTCCCCTCACCACCTGGTGGTGGCCCGTCAGGAAGTCCAGGATCCAGTTGCAGAGGGAAGCATTTAGTCCCAGGGTCCTTAGCTTATTGATGAGCTTTGAGGGTACTATGATGTTGAATGCTGAGTTGTAGTCAATGAATAGCATTCTCACATAGGTGTTCCTTGTGTCCAGATGGGAAAGGGCAGTGTGGAGTACTAGAGAGATTGAATCATCTGTGGATCTGTTGGTGCGGTATGCAAATTGGAGTGGGTCTAGGGTTTCTGGGATGATGGTGTTGATGTGAGCCATGACCAGCCTTTCAAAGCTCTTCATGGCTACAGATGTGAGTGCTACGGATCGGTAGTCATTTAGGCAAGTTACCTTAGTGTTTTTGGACACAGGCACTGCGGTGGTCTGCTTAAAACATGTTGGTATTACAGACTCGGACAGGGAGAGTGTCACGTTCTGACCTTAGTTCTTTTGTTATATCTTTGTTTTAGTATGGTCAGGGCGTGAGTTGGGTGGGTTGTCTATGTTCCTTTTTCTATGTGGTGTTTTTGTGTTTGGCCTGGTATGGCTCTCAATCAGAGGCAGGTGTCGTTAGTTATCTCTGATTGAGAATCATACTTTTCCCACCTGTGTGGTGTGGGTGATTATTTTCTGTGTCTGTGTGTTCCACACGGAACTGTTTCTGTTTTTTGTATTTTTCAGTGTTCTATTAAAAGAATCATGAACACGTACCACGCTGCGCATGGGTCCTCCAATCCTTCCTACTGCTCCTCGTCAGAGGAGGAAGAAGACCGTTACTGTCACACCCTGACCATAGTTTGCTTTGTATGTTTCTATGTTTTGTTTGGTCAGGGTGTGATCTGAGTGGGCATTCTATGTTGGATGTCTTGTTTGTCTGTTTCTGTGTTTGGGCCTGATATGATACTGTGTTATTGACTTGTTAATTGTTTACTCCATGTGTAACTCTGTGTTGTCTGTTCACACTGCTATGCTTTATCTTGGCCAGGTCGCAGTTGCAAATGAGAACTTGTTCTCAACTAGCCTACCTGGTTAAATAAAGGTGAAAAAAATATATATTTATATATATATGGTTCTCTATCAGAGGCAGGTGTTAGTCATTGTCTCTGGTTGGGAGCCATATTTAGGTAGCCTGTTTTGTGTTGGGTTTTGTGGGTGGTTGTCTCCTGTGTCAGTGTTTGTACCACACGGGACTGTTTTGGGTTTTCACATTTCTTGTTTTGTAGTTTATTCATGTATAGTTTCATTAATAAAGAACCATGAATTATAACCAAGCTGCATTTTGGTCCGCCTCTCCTTCCCAGGAAGAATCCCGTTACAAAACCACCCACCACAACAGGACCAAGCGGCGTGGTGACAGGTAGCGGCAGCAGGAGCAGCGCAAGGAGGACTGGACATGGGTTGAAGAGTTGGACGGAAAAGGACCCTGGGCTCAGCCAGGAGAATATCGCCGCCCCAAAGAAGAGCTGGAGGCAGCGAAGGCGGAGAGGCACTGGTAGCACGGCGGCGTGGATGGAAGCCCGAGAGTCAGCCCCAAACATTTCTTGGGGTGGCACACAGGAAGTATGGTGAAGCCAGGTAGGAGACCTGCGCCAACTTCCTGTGCGAGAGAGACCAGGCAGGCACCGTGTTATGCTGTGGAGTGCACGGTGTCCCCAGTGCGGGTGCATAGCCCGGTGCGGTACATACCAGCTCTGCGTATCGGCCGCGCTAGAGTGGGCATCGAGCCAAGTGCCATGAAGCTGGCTTACATGGCACCAGCCTTGCGCATGGTGTCCCCGGTTCGCCTGCATAGCCCAGTGTGGGCTATTCCACCTCGCCACACTGGCAGGGAGACCGGGAGCATTCAACCAGGTAAGGTTGGGCAGGCTCGGTGCTCAAGAGATCCAGTGCGCCTGCAGCTCCCCGCACTCACCCTGAGGTACGTGTCCTCGGCCCAGTACCACCAGTGCCGGCACCACGCACCAGGCCTACAGTGCGCCTCGTCTGTCCAGCAGCGCCAGAGCTTTCCTCCTCTCCAGCGCTGCCGGAGTCTCCAGTCTTCCCAGCGCCGCCTGAGCTACTCGTCTGCCCAGCCCCATCCGAGCCGCCAGTCTGCAAGGAGCCACCAGAGCCGCCAGTCTGCAAGGAGCCGCCAGTGCCGCCAGTCTGCGGGGAGCCGCCAGTGCCGCCAGTCAGCCAGGAGCCGCCAGTGCCGCCAGTCAGCCAGGATCCGCCAGTGCCACCAGTCAGCCAGGATCTGCCAGAGCCGCCAGTCAGCCAGGATCTGCCAGAGCCGCCATTCAGCCAGGATCTGCCAGAGCCGCCATTCAGCCAGGATCTGCCAGAGCCGCCAGTCAGCCAGGATCTGCCAGATCCGCCAGTCAGCCAGGATCTGCCAGAGCCGCCAGCCAGTACGGAGCTACCCCTTTGTCCCGAGCTGCCCCTCTGTCTGAACTTGAGGTCCGAACAAATTTCATGTTCCGAACAAGGTATAAAAGATTGGTGAAGAATCCAGCTATGAACTGGTCCGTTTGTTACATTTTGGGGAAGCTCATGGGAGAAGGTGTGGCCACATTACCATAACGCAGTTTATATAATAGCCTCAGATATGAGATTTACATCTAATTGTTGTATAAGATGAATGAGTGCGTATGATGCTGTTTGTAAAATTGTGCAATGTGATTTTGGACTGTTTAATGAAGGAAACTCCAATTCCCTAAATCAGAGGACCGCCCTTGAGCCCAGTTAGGGTCAGGCGTCCTGGGACAGCCCCTTTTCTGCAATTCCAAATAAAACCCCAATCTTGAGAATTCCTCAAGCAGAACATGTTTCTCTCAATCACGGGAGGACAAAGGATGTAGACCATTGCTGAATCTTTTAACCATACCACGTGGTTAAACTCTTAGACTATCGATACCGACAGAATAAGAACAAGTCTTTGATATTGATTATGCAATAAAATGCTAATTAATTACTTAAATATCATACAATGTGATTTTCTGGATTTTTGTTTTAGATTCCGTCTCTCACAGTTGAAGTGTGGCTATGACAAAAATTACAGACCTCTACATGCTTTGTAAGTAGGAAAACCTGCAAAATCGGCATTGTATCAAATATTTGTTCTCCCCACTGTATATATATTCTAATCATGCCTCTGACGTTGCCTCTGACGTTGCCTCTGACGTTGCCTCTGACGTTGCCTCTGACGTAACCGTCGATTTCATTCAGAAGGCGCTGGATCTCTCTCCTCCACTTTTAAAAAAGTGACAATTCTCTTACCCTTGTTCAGGACAGCTTGAGTCAGGCGACTGTCCATCCCGATGCCAGTGAGGGTATTGAAGTGGTCACAGAGCCATAACTTGGTGAAAAGGAAAGGCCACTGTTCCTGGAGGTCACTGAAGCTTGGAGGAGGACAAGTGTTGATTATGTGTTGTTGATAAGTGTATGTCAGCTTCATCAAATCAAATCAAATGTAGTTTGTCACATGCAAGGAACACAACCTTAAAGTAAAATGCTTACATTACAAGCCCTTAACCAACAATGCATTAAAGAAGTAAAAATATTAATATAAAATAAAATGTGAAGTAAAAAATTGATAAATAACAAATAGAAAATAAAAGTAACGAATAAGTTAACAGCAGCATTAAAATAACAATGTGGAGGCTATATACAGGGGGTACTGGTACAGAGTCAATGTGGAGGCTATATACAGGGGGGTACCGGTACAGAGTCAATGTGGAGGCTATATACAGGGGGTACCGGTACAGAGTCAATGTGGAGGCTATATACAGGGGGCACGGTACAGAGTCAATGTGGAGGCTATATACAGGGGGTACCGGTACAGAGTCAATGTGGAGGCTATATACAGGGGGTACCAGTACAGAGTCAATGTGGAGGCTATATACAGGGTATTACGGTACAGAGTCAATGTGGAGGATATATACAGGGGGTACCGGTACAGAGTCAATGTGGAGGATATATACAGGGGGTACCAGTACAGAGTCAAAGTGGAGGCTATATACAGGGGGTACCGGTACAGAGTCAATGTGGAGGCTATATACAGGGGTACCGGTACAGAGTCAATGTGGAGGCTATATACAGGGGGTACCAGTACAGAGTCAATGTGGAGGCTATATACAGGGGGTACCGGTACAGAGTCAATGTGGAGGCTATATACAGGGGGTACCGGTACAGAGTCAATGTGGAGGCTATATACAGGGTGTACCGGTACAGAGTCAATGTGGAGGCTATATACAGGGTGTGCACCGGTACAGAGTCAATGTGGAGGCTATATACAGGGGGTACCGCACAGAGTCAATGTGGAGGCTATATACAGGGGTACCAGTACAGAGTCAATGTGGAGGCTATATACAGGGGTACCGTACAGAGTCAATGTGGAGGCTATATACAGGGGGTACCGGTACAGAGTCAATGTGGAGGCTATATACAGGGGGTACCAGTACAGAGTCAATGTGGAGGCTATATACAGGGGGTACCAGTACAGAGTCAATGTGGAGGCTATATACAGGGGGTACCGGTACAGAGTCAATGTGGAGGCTATATACAGGGTATTACGGTACAGAGTCAATGTGGAGGCTATATACAGGGGTACCGGTACAGAGTCAATGTGGAGGCTATATATACAGGGGGCCCGGTACAGAGTCAATGTGGAGGCTATATACAGGGGGTACCGGTACAGAGTCAATGTGGAGGCTATATACAGGGGGTACCAGTACAGAGTCAATGTGGAGGCTATATACAGGGGGCACCGGTACAGAGTCAATGTGGAGGCTATATACAGGGGGTACCGGTACAGAGTCAATGTGGAGGCTATATACAGGGGGTACCGGTAGAGAGTCAATGTGGAGGCTATATACAGGTAGTACCAGTACAGAGTCAATGTGTAGGCTATATACAGGGGGTACCGGTACAGAGTCAATGTGGAGGCTATATACAGGGGGTACCGGTACAGAGTCAATGTGGAGGCTGTATACAGGGGGTACCGGTACAGAGTCAATGTGGAGGCTATATACAGGGGGTACCGGTACAGAGTCAATGTGGAGGCTATATACAGGGGGTACCAGTACAGAGTCAATGTGGAGGCTATATACAGGGGGTACCGGTACAGAGTCAATGCGGAGGCTATATACAGGGGGTACCGGTACAGAGTCAATGTGGAGGCTATATACAGGGTGTTACGGTACAGAGTCAATGTGGAGGCTATATACAGGGGGTACCGGTACAGAGTCAATGTGGAGGCTATATACAGGGGGTACTGGTACAGAGTCAATGTGGAGGCTATATACAGGGGGTACCGGTACAGAGTCAATGTGGAGGCTATATACAGGGGGTACCGGTACAGAGTCAATGTGGAGGCTATATACAGGGGGTACCGGTACAGAGTCCATGTGGAGACTATATACAGGGGGTACCGGTACAGAGTCCATGTGGAGACTATATACAGGGGGTACCGGTACAGAGTCAATGTGGAGACTATATACAGGGGGTACCGGTACAGAGTCAATGTGGAGGCTATATACAGGGGGTACCGGTACAGAGTCCATGTGCGGGGGCACAGGTTAATAGAGGTAATAGGTACATGCCGGTAGAGTTAAGGTGACTATGCATAGATAATAAACAGAGAGTAGCAGCATCGTAGAAGAGGGGTCTGGGTAGCCCTTTGATTAGCTGTTCAGGAGTCTAACCAAAATAGAGAATAAAAGCCTCTCTATGGCCAGGGCGTGACAGGTAGAAGTTCTTGTCTGCAACACAGCTGAAAATGGTGGCAATGACCTGTCTCTTGTTTTCCAGGGAGTCTGGGGTTTCTTTCTTTGGAAGGTCCTGTGGTTGCCAGTTGATGCAGCTATAACTGTCGACCTTGGATCTTGCTGTTTTAGCCTGTCCACTGACTTCCTCTTCCTCTTGGGTCTACGGAATCTATCTAACGTGCGGTTGCAAATTTTGTGTTCCACTCTGGTTTTAATGTTAGTGAACAGGAAGTGGTACCCAATGCCAAGTGGTTCTCCTTCCTCGTCCAAAAGTCTTTGTGTACTGCTTTACAATGGATTTCGCAATTTCACTGCATAAGGCCTTGTTGGGATTAGGAGTACTTATTGTTGGTCAGAGGGGAACAGCTCCTCAACACTGTCTCGGTAGTTACTGATTGTAGGTCAGTAGGGAACAGCTCTTCAACACTGTCTTGGTAGTTACTGATTGTAGGTCAGAGGGGAACAGCTACTCAACACTGTCTTGGTAGTTACTGATTGTAGGTCAGTGGTAGACTGCTACTCAACACTGTCTTGGTAGTTACTGATTGTTGGTCAGAGGGGAACAGCTCCTCAACACTGTCTTGGTAGTTACTGATTGTAGGTCAGTGGTAGACTGCTACTCAACACTGTCTTGGTAGTTACTGATTGTAGGTCAGTGGTAGACTGCTACTCAACACTGTCTTGGTAGTTACTGATTGTAGGTCAGAGGGGAACAGCTACTCAACACTGTCTTGGTAGTTACTGATTGTAGGTCAGAGGGGAACAGCTCCTCAACACTGTCTTGGTAGTTACTGATTGTAGGTCAGTGGTAGACTGCTACTCAACACTGTCTTGGTAGTTACTGATTGTAGGTCAGAGGGGTACAGCTCCTCAACACTGTCTTGGTAGTTACTGATTGTAGGTCAGAGGGGAACAGCTACTCAACACTGTCTTGGTAGTTACTGATTGTAGGTCAGAGGGGAACAGCTACTCAACACTGTCTTGGTAGTTACTGATTGTAGGTCAGAGGGGAACAGCTCCTCAACACTGTCTTGGTAGTTACTGATTGTAGGTCAGTGGTAGACTGCTACTCAACACTGTCTTGGTAGTTACTGATTGTAGGTCAGTGGTAGACTGCTCCTGAACACTGTCTTGGTAGTTACTGATTGTAGGTCAGAGGGGAACAGCTACTCAACACTGTCTTGGTAGTTACTGATTGTAGGTCAGAGGGGAACAGCTACTCAACACTGTCTTGGTAGTTACTGATTGTAGGTCAGTGGTAGACTGCTACTCAACACTGTCTTGGTAGTTACTGATTGTTGGTCAGAGGGGAACAGCTCCTCAACACTGTCTTGGTAGTTACTGATTGTAGGTCAGAGGGGAACAGCTACTCAACACTGTCTTGGTAGTTACTGATTGTAGGTCAGTGGTAGACTGCTACTCAACACTGTCTTGGTAGTTACTGATTGTAGGTCAGTGGTAGACTGCTCCTGAACACTGTCTTGGTAGTTACTGATTGTAGGTCAGAGGGGAACAGCTCCTCAACACTGTCTTGGTAGTTACTGATTGTAGGTCAGTGGGGAACAGCTACTCAACACTGTCTTGGTAGTTACTGATTGTAGGTCAGAGGGGAACAGCTACTCAACACTGTCTTGGTAGTTACTGATTGTAGGTCAGTGGTAGACTGCTACTCAACACTGTCTTGGTAGTTACTGATTGTTGGTCAGAGGGGAACAGCTCCTCAACACTGTCTTGGTAGTTACTGATTGTAGGTCAGAGGGGAACAGCTCCTCAACACTGTCTTGGTAGTTACTGATTGTTGGTCAGTGGGGAACAGCTACTCAACACTGTCTTGGTAGTTACTGATTGTTGGTCAGAGGGGAACAGCTCCTCAACACTGTCTTGGTAGTTACTGATTGTTGGTCAGAGGGGAACAGCTCCTCAACACTGTCTTGGTAGTTACTGATTGTAGGTCAGAGGGGAACAGCTCCTCAACACTGTCTTGGTAGTTACTGATTGTAGGTCAGAGGGGAACAGCTACTCAACACTGTCTTGGTAGTTACTGATTGTTGGTCAGTGGTAGACTGCTACTCAACACTGTCTTGGTAGTTACTGATTGTAGGTCAGAGGGGAACAGCTACTCAACACTGTCTTGGTAGTTACTGATTGTAGGTCAGTGGTAGACTGCTCCTGAACACTGTCTTGGTAGTTACTGATTGTAGGTCAGTGGTAGACTGCTACTCAACACTGTCTTGGTAGTTACTGATTGAATACAAAAACATGTATTCTGTCTGTTTAAATGGACAACATCTTGAAAAAAGAGGACATGGAGATGCGTTTTGTTCTTTAGTTTTACACCTTCTCTGAAAAACAATATGGTTAACCATGACCAGAAAATATTATAATATATAAACATAATGTTAACTTTCACTGCTATGCGGAAAACAATATGGTTAACCAGGACCAGAAAATGTTTATCATTTGATCACTAAGCGTCAGCCATGGCTACAATTGTTTGTCACGATAACGTCCAGGCGAACAGTAACCTTGCTCACTAAGTAGCCGTAAACTTGGCAATAATAATAGGAATAATAATAATAGCTAACATACTGGCTAGCAACTGCACTGCCTACAACCGCAGGGCTGTCCAGAGGGTGGTGTGGTCAGCCCATCGCATCACCGGGGCAACTACCTGCCCTCCAGGACACCTACAGCGCCTGATGTCACAGGAAGGCCAAAATGATCATTGATAGAGGAAAATATGGTTGAAATGACTAATTATGTATACATTCCAATCAGAAACTGACTAGTCCAAATGCTATAATGTACGGTACATGTGAGTTTTCCTCTTGCTCCCTTTCCCAATTGTATATAATGTAGTCAGGAGTTAGTAACAATGTAGGTCTGTTCCTTAGTTCATTCAGTTGTACAAATCTCCAGGTGATGGGAACGGGCCATCTCCAAATGGTCGGGAATGTTGATTTATGCTGACTGGCCTTGACTTCGTGCTGATAATGCGGAGGCTTGAGAGTTAGAGGGGCCCTCTGTTTGTGAAACGGAACGTTTGGAAAACGCTGACGTCATTTTCAGTTTATAACCTGTGGAAATGTGTGTGAGCATTCAGTACTCTCTCGTAATAAACGCTCTTTACCTGGCTTTTAAGACTGGTCTCGATCTACTTAATGCATAATTAATGAACTTACAATTCATTAATGAATTAGAAATGAGTGCTAATTGATTTAGGCAATTAAAGCATAAAGGAATTTAGAATTCCTCTATCAATTTGGTCCTTCGATGTGCCGGATCTAAAAATCTCTCACTGTGCCTTGGGGTAGTACGCTGGAAAATCGTGCACGGACGAGTTTTGACTCGTTTTACTAAAGACCTGAACTCTGAATTGAGGTTAAAATTGAAACAGGCCTGCGTATTATCACAGAGGACAGAGAGGGTGACTAGATTCAAACGAACAATGTTTTCCCAGCCGGCAGCAGGTAAAGTAGCCTTTATTCTTGATTTTGGGGGAATTGAGTTTTTTAATTGATGTCGTGAGAATTCATCAATAGTGAGAACTTTGCTATCCCCACAAGGGTGTATGATCATCATACAATGGGTTTTGTAGAACCGATATACACGGAAGCAGGTTCGAAAATAACCTGTGGTAATGTGCACTACCGAAAATAAACTAAAACTTAGTCATGAGTGGCACACCAGCCCGAGATTAAGAAGGGATATTAAATAGGTACTGGGAGATAGGACGGTGATTTTGTACAAATACTGGGCGTAGAGAGACGGCAAGCGCAAGATAACTGGATTGGTCATGTGAATAGTGGCAGTATTGATCACCGTCCCGATTCAACTAATACTACGGAAAATATCCAAATGAGGAGGAGAGGGAAACTTAAATCTAAAGAAATGAGATAAAAGCCATATTTGTAGACATGATGTTTCCAGGCGAGAGGGAAGTTTAACAAATAGTGGCGTGAGATAACGATTATTAGAGTTCTTTACTGACACAACCGGAAAATAAGATTTTAACTAGGGCATTACAAACCCTGGGCTTATAGTTGTTAGGTTAGACCTAAAAATCTGATTCAAAAGTCAAAACTATTGGTAAGATTTCCATAAAAGAGCTAAACTTAAATCATGAGAAACGCACCCGACCGAGATGGAAAATACATACTGATTATTTTTAAAGGGACACACACATAGGCAGATAGAATAGTAACTAGAAGTAACTAAGTAACGGTAAATTACAAATTTATAGAACTGCACGCACATAGAATTTAAAATTATATAGAAAGGCATAGATAAGTGTTTAAAGACCATAGCTACTAGTAACGGTAAGGATTAAGAATGGGGAGAAAGGCCTCGAAAGAAGCCCCAGAACTGACGGGAGATCGAGCGATGTATGTATGGGGGGTCTTTCCCGGTTTTTAGTAGTCAGTGTTCTTGATAGTGAAAAGTGATTGTGTGGTTGAGGTTCCGTGGGAAGAAACGGAACAGGTGATTACTGTATACGGGTGAGTTAAATGTCAGACTTTAGTAGATGAGGATTCCAATAAAAGAGATATTAACCATAAGGTGTTACATATTGGAATTACTAGGCGTAAGTAAATAAGGATTCCAATAAAGAGAAATTAACATAAAGGGTTGAAGATTGGAATTATTAGGAGGGGCAGGAATTTATTATAATGGGTAGTAATCCCTCTAAACTGCTTTCTGAAGAGACGGAAGATTACCGTTATATGAAACAAAAAGATAGAAGGAATGTAGATTTCTGTCCTAAATGGGAAAAAAGGTATGGTTTTGACGGACGCCTAGATGTTGAAAAGTTAGAATCCCTTCTAAAACAGATACAAAGGGAGCGAGATTAATGAGAATCCTAAACTGAGGGAAAACGTTTGGGCGTTTAAATTTGGGCTATTTTCTGTTGTCTAGATGTCGGAGTAACAACTTCAGATAACTGTAAAAATGGGTATATTTGCGGAGAGTCTCTGTCAAATTCAGAGCGCTGGTAGTATAGTGGCGAGAGCAACAGTCTCACCAACGGTAATCCACGGTTCGGTTCCTGGCCGAGGTTTTAACTAAAATTGATTTTTAGATCGTAATTGACCTATTTGCATGTTTTGCCTGAAAAATACGGTCGCCAGTGTTTGCAAAAGATATAACTGAACGGATATTATGTGTTCTAGATAGAATTGATAAAAGAAGTCATTAAAAATAACGGCGAAACAATTTCGATGTAAAACGCTATTTCGCCCAAAATGATCTGGTGGAATAATGTATTGAGATGGGAGTCGTATTTAAATAGATGTATCATAGAAGAGAGTTACCTAAAGTTAAATGGAGGGGATAACGGAGAGATACAATACAATTCCAGCCTGCCTGGACGTTACGGCTATTTATGAATCAATTGACATGAGAAGTTTAACACAAGAAGATGGTACGTTTAATGTTAGGGTATAGTAAATTGAGAAGTTCGGTTGGGTTTACTCTGATAATTAGAATTTAAACTGAACTCAATCTGAATAGGGAATATATATTTTACAAAGGCGGGCAGATTTGTGTCTATAGCCAAGCAACGGAATTGCTAGACACTCAATGGGGCTATATAGTGCAACGCTTTGGACTATAAATTAGGTAAGAATAGTTTAATCGTAAGAAGTTGTGATTGTTTTTCTGATTATTGATTTTTGGTTAAGGTAACGCCAGTGAATTTGAACAAAAAGTAACGTATTCTAAAAATGATCTGATTTCCGTCCTCATTGCGGGGAACAAATAAAATGTCTTATCTTAAAGGGACAGTGCACGGTAATCACAGTGGTTTGAGTGCATGACAGTGGAAAAAATATTGTGGGACGACAATTCGAAGATAGAAAAATAAGTTACATGATACATCAAGAGATTTAAAACGAACGATGTGAAGGGATCATCAGAATTATTGGGTGTCGTTGTAGGAGTGAAATTTTGGGTTAAGGGGATTTCCCTGTTCCCAGAGACAAGGCATTTTTAAGGGGTGCACTCACTAATGCTGGTCTGAGTTTGTAATTAGACAAGTGAATAACGTATTGGGAATAGAGTTGTAATTAAAATACTAAGTCAAAGACGAGACAGGTATTTAGAGCAAAATGGATTCTAAATGATAACAAAGAGACAATTATGGTTTATGCCCATCGAAAAGCTTTTATGAAATTGGCGACTTTAGAGATGTTGGTTGGGGGGGTAAATTATAATTCAGGATTAGAACAGATGTGATAAATTAGGTTTGGTTAATCGAACAAGAATTATTTACAATCCAATTGAAGTCGCTACGAATTGGCAGGTTGAGCGCTTGATGATGACGTCACTAGCGAGACACTTTTGTCACCAGGGACTGGGAATAACGGAGCAAACTGTATGGCTATTAGTGTGTGTATCGAGGCTTCGAGTAAACCTTTCAGAAGTTGAGATAAAAGTGTTTTGTTTATTTGTTTATTGGTTATAGTCAATTTTAGGGTTTGATTTAACTTAGTTGAACAGTGTGTTCTGGCGGGTTTTAGATAGAACTCTTTGTTCCGGAACGGATGAAAGTTACCCATAAGTAAGTAAATTAAAGGAGCCATGAGAGAATGCGAATGCATATTTATTAAATATCGGGGATTAAATTACGGATTCCTTACACTGTGAAATGTACGACA